>NC_053026.1:306841620-307000708 GCF_003073215.2 Triticum urartu
GACACTAATCCAGATGACTCTAAGTCTCAATCTGGATACATATTGAAAGTGGGAGCAATTAGCTAGAGTAGCTCTGTGCAGAGCATTGTTGACATAGAAATTTGCAAAATACATACGGATCTGAATGTGGCAGACCCGTTGACTAAACTTCTCTCACAAGCAAAACATGATCACTTTTTGGGTCTTAATCACATAGCGATGTGAACTAGATTATTGAATCTAGTAAACCCTTTGGGTGTTAGTCACATGAAGATGTGAACCAACCACATAAAGATGTGAACTATTGATGTTAAATCACATGGCGATGTGATCTAGATTATTGACTCTAGTGCAAGTGGGAGACTAAAGGAAATATTCCCTAGAGGCAATAATAAAGTTATTATTTATGTCCTTATATCATGATAAATGTTTATTATTCATGCTAGAATTGTATTAACCGGAAACATAATACATGTGTGAATACATAGACAAACAGAGTGTCACTAGTATGCCTCTACTTGACTAGCTCGTTAATCGAAGATGGTTATGTTTCCTAACCATAAACAAAAGAGTTGTTATTTGATTAATGGGATCACATCATTAGGAGAATGATGTGATTGACATGACCCATTCCATTAGCTTAGCACCCGATCGTTTAGTATGTTGCTATTGCTTTCTTCATGACTTATACATGTTCCTATGACTATGAGATTATGCAACTCCCGTTTGTCGGAGGAACACTTTGTGTGCTACCAAACGTCACAACGTCACTGGGTGATTATAAAGGAGCTCTACAGGTGTCTCCAAAGGTACATGTTGGGTTGGCGTATTTCGAGATTAGGATTTGTCACTCCAATTGTCGGAGAGGTATCTCTGGGCCCTCTTGATAATGCACATCACATAAGCCTTGCAAGCATTGCAACTAATGAGTTAGTTGTGAGATGATGTATTACGGAACGAGTAAAGAGACTTGCCGGTAACGAGATTGAACTAGGTATTAAGATACCGACGATTGAATCTCGGGCAAGTGACATACCGATGACGAAGGGAACAACGTATGTTGTTATGCGGTCTGACCGATAAAGATCTTCGTAGAATATGTAGGAGCCAATATGGGCATCCAGGTCCCGCTATTGGTTATTGACCAAAGACGTGTCTCGGTCATGTCTACATTGTTCTCGAACCGTAGGGTCCGCGCGCTTAAGCTTTCGATGACAATTATATTATGAGTTTATGAGTTTTGATGTACCGAAGGAGTTCGGAGTCCCGGATGAGATCGGGGACATGACGAGGAGTCTCGAAATGGCCGAGATGTAAAGATCGATATATTGGACGACTATATTCGGACATCGAAAAGGTTCCGTGTGATTCGGGTATTTTTCGAAGTACCGGAGAGTTACGGAATTCGCCAGGGAGTATATGGGCCTTATTGGGCCATACGGGAATAGAGGAGAGAGGCCAAAAGGAAGGAGGCCTGCGCCCCCCCTCTGGTCCGAATTGGACAAGGGGCGCAGCCCCCTTTTCCTTCTTCCTCTCCCCCTCTTTCCCCTTCTCCTACTCCAGCAAGGAAGGAAGGAGTCCTACTCTCGGTGGGAGTAGCACTCCCCTTGGCACGCCCCCTCCTAGGCCGGCCGCCCCCTCCCCCTTGCTCCTTTATATACGGGGGCAGGGGGGCACCTCTAGACACACAAGTTGATCTTCGTGATCGTTCCTTAGCCGTGTGCGGTGCCCCCCTCCACCATATTCCACCTCGGTCATATTGTAGCAGTGCTTAGGCGAAGCCTTGCGACGGTAGAACATCAAGATCGTCACCACGCCGTCGTGCTGACGGAACTCCTCCCCGACGCTTTGCTGGATCGGAGCCCGGGGATCGTCATCGAGCTGAACGTGTGCCAAGAACTCGGAGGTGCTGGAGTAACGGTGCTTGGATCGGTCGGATCGTGAAGACGTACGACTACATCAACCGCGTTGTCACAACGCTTCCGCTGTCGGTCTACAAGGGTATGTAGATCACACTCTCCCCTCTCGTTGCTATGCATCACCATGATCTTGCGTGTGCGTAGGAATTTTTTTGAAATTACTACGTTCCCCAACATCAAGTCAATCACATCATTCTCCTAATGATGTGATCCCATTGATCAAATAACAACTCATGTCTATGGTTAGGAAACTTAACCATCTTTGATCAATGAGCTAGTCAAGTAGAGGCATACTAGTGACACTATGTTTGTCTATGTATTCACACATGTATTATATTTCCGGTTAATACAATTCTAGCATGAATAATAAACATTTATCATGAAATAAGGAAATAAATAATAACTTTATTATTGCCTCTAGGGCATATTTCCTTCACATACAGCTTCCGGAGTCCACATTGAGAGGAGTGAGGGCCCATTAGACCAAGCCGAGGAGCACGGGCCGACTAGGTTAGTACCCCTAGTCCAGGACACCGAAAGTAGCCCCCGAATTAGTCTTCTATGCCGAGGACGATTCCCTTGATGAAGAGAACCTCGGATCTGAAGTCCATGGCTTGATAGAGGTGTTCGCATGTGCGGCTTTAAGATTCCTGGACCTCTCTTTAAAGAAGTGATGTCAAATAAGACCTAGCTGAGCTCACACCTCGCCCGAAGAGGCGGGGCAACTTAGCCTCGAAGGTGTGAATAGTGCCACATAGTCTGACAAATTTATTGAAGCGATGCACCCCACGACGGTTCGGTCAGTTACTGCTTACCCCCAAATCACGACTCAAGGTAGCCTTTTTAATGGTGCGTCCCATCGAGGTGAAGATCATGCCCGTTTTCTTAGGGATATCATCAAGATTTTGTTTCTCCCTATGAGCATAATGACATCTTTTACGGGGGAGTGGCGTTTTTATCGACACGGCAAGGGGGACTCTTGGTCTTTCAACAGCCTATAAGAGTAAAAAAAGAATAGTGCAAGCAATCACGGTCTCATTTTCCCCGCCTGCTGCTTCATCGAGCTCCAGCGCCTAGATCCAATATCGCCCTCTTCTTCCTCAGCGAATCCAAGCTCCCTCACCCCACCATGGACGATACCCTCAAGGGGCGCTGAGATGGCTCCATCGTGATGGAGGCCAATATCACGGAGTTGCGTGATATGGGATACATCCCCACCAATGCCGCTGCCCGCGCACCAGGCACTGACGAGCAGGTGCCCGCTCCCAACCTAGGGGAGCAGGTAGTCTTTTATGCAGTCCGCCGAAGGTGCGCCCCAGCGACTCCTCAAGTGGGTTTCCATCTGCTAGCAGGACACTTGATCCCACTACTCCTCCCCCAGCTCATGATTGGTTGGGGGAAGCAACATCTACTCTGGTCCCCCATATTGACACGAGCGGAGAATCGACGGTTATGGCCAAGGTTGAGACCTCGGCCCCACAAGGCCAAGGGGTCGTGGTCCCGAGGTCGTTAAAGAGGGGTTGGGCCAGTCATCGGCCTAGCCAAAGTCCGCTCCGGCTCCATCACCGCAGCCGGAGACCCTCGCGCTGAAGGAAATATGCTCTAGAGGCAATAATAAAGTTGTTATTATTTACTTATATCATGATAAATGTTTATTATTCATGCTAGAATTGTATTAACCAGAAACTTAGTACATGTGTGAATACATAGACAAACAGAGTGTCACTAGTATGCCTCTACTTGACTAGCTCATTAAACAAAGATGGTTAAGTTCCCTAACCATAGACATGAGTTGTCATTTGATTAACGGGGTCACATCATTAGAGAATGATGTGATTGACATGACTCATCCATTATCTTAGCACTATGATCATTTAGTTTATTCCTATTGCTTTCTTCATAACTTATACATGTTCCTATGACTATGAGATTATGTAACTCCTGAATACCGGAGGAACACTTTGTGTGCTATCAAACGTCACAATGTAACTGGGTGATTATAAATATGCTCTACAGGTGTCTCCGATGGTGTTTGTTGATTTGGCATAGACCGAGATTAGGATTTGTCACTCCGATTGTCGGAGAGGTATCTTTGGGCCCTCTCGGTAATGCACATCACTATAAGCCTTGCAAGCAATGTGACTAATGAGTTAGTTACCGGATGTTGCATTACGGAACGAGTAAAGAGACTTTCTGATAACGAGAATGAACTAGGTATGATGATACCGACGATCGAATCTCGGGCAAGTAACATACCAATGACAAAGGGAACAACGTATGTTGTTGTGCGGTTTGACCGATAAAGATCTTTGTAGAATATGTAGGAACCAATATGAGCATCCAGGTTCCATTATTGGTTATTGACCGGAGATGTGTCTCGGTCGTGTCTACATAGTTCTCAAACCCATAGGGTCCGCACGCTTAACGTTTGATGACGATTGGTATTATGTGTTTATGTGATTTGATGTACCGAAGGTTGTTCGGAGTCCCAGATGTGATCATGGACATGACGAGGAGTCTCGAAATGGTCGAGACATGAATATTGATATATTGGAAGGTTATGTTTGGACACAGGAAAGGTTTCAGATTAGTTCGGGCATTTTCCAGAGTACCAGGGGGTTACCGAAACCCCCCGAGGGCTTAATGGGCCTACGTGGGCTTTAGTGGAAGAGAGGAGGAGGCGGCCAAGAGGTGGGGCGCCCCCCAACCCCAATCCGAATTGGGAAGGGGGCTGGCCCCCCTTTCCTTTCTCTCCCTCTTCCCTTACTTCCCCCTCCTAGTTGGACTAGGAAAGGGGGGAACTTACTCCTAGTAGGAGTAGGATTCCCCTCTTGGGGCGCGCCATAGGAGGCCGATCGGCCCCCTCCTCCACTCCTTTATATACGGGGGAGGGGGGCACCGCATAGATACACAAGTTGATCTCTTAGCCGTGTGTGGTGCCCCCCTCCACAGTTTTCCACCTCGGTCACATCGTCGTAGTGCTTAGGCGAAACCCTACGTCGGTAACTTCATCATCACCATCAGCACGCCATCATGCTGACGAAACTCTCCCTCGGCCTCAGCTGGATCAAGAGTACGAGGGACGTCACCGAGCTGAACGTGTGCAGATCGCGGAGGTGCCGTGCGTTCGGTACTTGATTGGTTGGATCACGAAGACGTTTGACTACATCAACCGCGTTACTTAACGCTTCCACGTTCGGTCTACGAGGGTACGTAGATACACTCTCCCCTCTCGTTGCTATTCATCTCCTAGATAGATCTTGCGTGATCTTAGGATTTTTTTTTGAAATACTATGTTCCACAACAGTGTCATCCGAGCCAGGTCTATGCGTAGATGTTATATGCACGAGTAGAACACAAAGGAGTTGTGGGCGTGGGTATATACATATTGTTTGCCGTCACTAGTTGTTTATTGATTCAGCTGTATTGTTGGATGAAGCGGCCCAGACCGACATTCTCTGTTGGAAAAGGCAGTGCCTAGAAGGCGCTTAGGCACGCCTATGCGCTAGGCAATGGCCAAACGCCTCGCCTAGGGCATTGTGATGCTCCCGATTTGACCGTACACTAATCATACACGCAAATGTGTACGACCAAGATGAGGGACTCACGGGAAGATATCACAACACAACTCTAGACACAAATAAAATAATATAGGCTTTATATTACAAGCCAGGGCCTCGAAGGCTCGAATACAAATGCTCGAAGACACAAGAGTCAGTGGAAGCAACAATATCTGAGTACATACATAAGTTAAACAAGTTGCCATAAGATGGCTAGCACAAACTGGGATACAGATCGAAAGGGGCGCAGGCCTCCTGCCTGAGATCCTCCTAAACTACTCCTGGTCGTTGTCAGCGGCCTACACGCAGAAGTAGGCACCTCCAATGTAGTAGGAGTCATCGTCGACGGTGGCATCTGGCTCCTGGGCTCCAACGTCTGGTCGCATCAACCGGGTATATAAAGGGGGAAAAGGGGGAGCAAAGCAACCGTGAGTACTCATCCAAAGTACTCACAAGCAAGGAGCCACACTATATATATATGCATTGGTATCAATGAAAGGGGTAGTATATGTGGATTGAACTGCATAATGCCAGAATAAGAGGGGGTAGCTAGTCCTATCGAAGACTACGCTTCTGGCAGCCTCCTTCTTGAAGCAGTAGAAGAGAGTAGATGGTAAGTTAACGAAGTATCATCGCATAGCATAAACCTACCCGGCGATCCTCTCCTTATCGCCCTGTGAGAGAGAGATCACCGGGTTGTATCTAGCACTTGGTAGGGTGTGTTTTATTAAGTATCCAGTTCTAGTTCTCATAAGGTTAAGGTACAACTCCGGGTCGTCCTTTTACCGAGGGACACGACTATTCGAATAGATAAACTTCCCTGCAGGGGCGCACCACATTTCCCAACACGCTCGATCCCTTTTGGCCAGACACACTTTCCTTGGTCATGCCCGGCCTCGGAAGATCAACACGTCGCAGCCCCATCTAGGCACATCAGAGAGGTCCGCACACCAGTCTAAATTCTAAGCGCGCATGGGTCTGGGCCCATCACCCATTTCACACCTGCACATTGCGTACGCGGCCGGTGGGCAGACCTAGCAACCTCCATTACAAAGGAAGTTGCGTTACGCGGTCCAACCTGGCACGTGCCGCTCAGTCGCTGAAGTCAAGAAGGCTTCGACTGATACCACGACGTCGAGTGCCCATAACTGTTTCCGTGTAGTTGGTTAGTGCGTATAGGCCAGTGGCCAGACTCAGATCAAATACCAAGATCTTGTTAAGCGTGTTATCTTGAAGTAACCGCGAACGCCGACCAGGTCCATGCCCACCTCTCTCCTGGGTGGTCTCAACCTGCCCTGTCGCTCCGCCACAAAGTAACAGTCGGGGGCCATCGGGAACCCAGGCCCACCACTACCTGGATGGAACCACCTACCCCTTCAGCCCCCATATCCGAATCACTTGCGGGTACTCAATGAGCTGACCTGACTTTAGTCACAACATGTATCATGTGTAATATGTATAGTATATATACCCGTGATCACCTCCCAAGTGATCACAGTCCGATAGTATAGCATGGCAGACGGACAAGAATGTAGGGCCACTGATGGAATACTAGCATCCTATACTAAGAATTTAGGATTGCAGGTAAAGGTAACAACAGTAGTACCAAGGATAGGCTGTGCATCAGAATAGGATTAACGGAAAGCGGTAACATGCTACACTACTCTAATGCAAGCAGTATAGAGAAGAATAGGCGATATCTGGTGATCAAGGAGGGGCTTGCCTGGTTGCTATGCCTCGATCGGGGCACCAGCAGCGGCGTCAGTCTCGTAGTCTACCGGAGAGAAGAGGAGGAAGAAACAATGAATACAATGCAAACAGATTCATACCAATGCTTCACAAGACAAGTAACGGTGCCAGGTGTGCCCTAACGCAGTAGGAAGTGATACCCGCGAAGGGGGGAAACATCCACGAAAGTATTCCCGGTGTTTCGCGTTTTCGGATAGATGAACCGGAGGGGGAAAGTTGCGTGTTCACTATGCTAGGTATGTGTGGCGGATGAACGGGCTACATATCCGGATTCGTCTCGTCGTTCTGAGCAACTTTCATGTACACGGTTTTTCCATCCGAGTTACGGATTATTTTATATTAATTTTCCATGATTTAAATCATTTCTAGAATTAACAGAATTAATTAATTTAGATAGTACAATTATGATGTCAGCATGATGTCAGGGTATGTCAGCATTCAACTAGTCAGTTGACCTAGTTAAACTGACGTGTGGGTCCCATTCGTCATTGTCTCATACTAACTAAACATGTTAATTAGACTAACTAAGTGATTAGGTTAATTCATTTTAATTAGATTAGTTATGCAGCATTAATTAACTTATTAATTAATTAATTAATAATTTTTTTTATTTTTTTATTCTAAAATCGTTCTGGGGCTAGGTCCACCTGTCATTGGCCCCAGGGGGCCTTAGGGGGCATAGGGCGGTGCGGGCGCGGGGAAACCCGCCTGGCGTCGGGGGTGCGCGCCGGCAGGCGAGAAGGGGGAGGGGACGCGCGCGAGGCACGCGTGTGCGCTGGGTGCGGTTGCAATGCGGTCAGCGCGAGCGGGAGCACAACCATGGGCATGGGTGCGGTAAGTGTCGGTCAGCTGCTACGGCGACAGGAACGCAAGGGCGAGAGGGGGATCGAGGGAGGGGCTCACATCGGAGCACAAGAAAGGCTTGGTGAGCACAGGGAGGCGCCGGAGACGACGAAGCAATGACGACGCTCTCCGGGTCCGAGGTGGAAGACGATGATGAGCAGCTCGATGCAGGGCTGGGGAGCTCGAGCTAGTCCTTGTAGGCGATGTGGGAGAGGGCGGCGAGGCTTCTTCCCAACCTGGCGCAGCTCGTGGTGGCGTCGGCGCGCGGAAACGGTGTAGGCGCGGCGGCAGCGTCAGCGGGGTCGGGCGCCCGAGCGCCCCGATCCAGAATGGGGAGGGAGAGGGAGGAGTGGATCGAGGGGGAAAGTGGGGATCATGCGGGAGGAGTTCAGCGGCGCGCTAGGGTTAGGGCGCTCGTGGTGGGCGGCTGGGCCGGCCATCTAGGCTGGCTTTGGCCAACTGGGCCAGTCGACCCACTTGGGGGGGGTCTAGTGTTTTTTTCTTTGTTTAAGTTTTAGTTTTTATTCATTTTTCCTTTCTCCCGTTTTCTTTTAATTTTTAATCTATTTTATTTTTATAATTTATAAAGTGGATCCCTAAATCAGTGTTACAACATAATCCACCACCACAAAAGTTTTACCCCAAACAAAATAGTTTAGTATTTTATAAAATACAAAAGGCATTTAATTAATGGTTTTAGCTACTGTTTTAATTAGTTTAGTGCATTTACTCTTTTTACAAAAATGTGGTTCCTCCACCATTATGACTTAGGATTTATTTGTCCCATTTTGAACATTTTAGTTTTAACGTTTGAAAACTTTTGATGTTTGTCTTTATTTAAATTTGAATTTGAACGGGATTTGAACCTTCGCAAGTTTAGCAATAGTAATACCACTGACGTGGCAACATTTAGCCGACGGTTACTGTAGCTTAACTATCCGGGCGTTACAATTCCCCTCCACTACAAGAAATCTCGTCCCGAGATTTAGGAGGGGAAGTGAGGGGGAAAGATCTGGTTACGAAATTCTAACGAATCTTCTCGGCTTGATTGCCCTTATCGAAGAGGTTGATTCATTACATTGATGTTTTCATTTCACTGCTTCAGGTCATCATGATGAAGTCATCATCCTTTCATTGGAAATTTCATTGTACTTACGAAAGGACAAGGGGTAACTTCGGAAGAACGAACCTTACAAGATTGACAATCTGGAGGCTAACTCAGGGAATGTGGTAGAAAGTAACTCTCGAATAGATACTTAAGAAAATATCGAGAGTACCATGAGAAGTTTCCAATGGGCAGGCAATCGTTGGATGGCCTAATCATAAGGTGAAGGGGGTTCAGGGCAGCGAGAATAAGTGTTGCGTCTGATAGCAGAATAGATCACTTGGCAGGTGGCCCGTGAATTACATAAGAAGTCAAGTGTGAGGAATAACTTTGACAACAGGGTGTATAGGGGAGTCAGGTTTCGATCCTGGGACCTGTGGGTTATGGGCCCACCATGTGGGTTAGAAGTAGGAAGAGTGATGACGTCTTGCACGATCATGTAAGCAAGGTATGTCAGAGGATAGCCTATTAGTTATGTCGGCAACAACATCAGTACCAAGGGCGAGGGACGCAGAGAACCATTTTCCTGCTCGTTGAACGAGGCGGACCAATAGGCAAAGTTCTCATCCATCGGTGGCTACCGGAGTGTCATCAACAATAGTAATAGGGTTACACCGGACATGATGGTACACCAAGGTGTTTACATACACGCAGGGAATTATTGCTGCTCAGCTAAGTCAGATTACAAGAAGGTTAAACAAAAAATGGAAAGGAAAATATGATTATCATATTAAACAGAAGAATGGAAAGGAAAATGTGTTCAAACACATATTTCAGGGGTATATTCTTCCCAAGGACAAGGAGAGCAAGATATCCATGATATGATATAAAGTGGAAAACCCTTTAGGTAAGGGGAGAGAAATTTCATGACATTACCTATACAACGGTGTTTGGATAATTGAGCAAGAAACATTTAGCATTGTGCTTCAAATGTTCTTATTGAAAATCGAAGTACCACAGACATGCTTCGAGATGGCATTGGCAAGGCCTTCAAGCAAAGGTCAGACCTTGGATACATGAAGGATTCATCAGGAACAACTTGTAGAATAAGGCTTACCATTTCCTCATGGAAGAATGGCTAACCTTTCTAAAAAGGAAACTATAACAATAGGTCCTCCGGTCAAGTGTGCTAGGCATGACATCACCTTATCGGGTTAAAGACCAATGTTATAACTCTTGGGAATATGTTCCAACCATCATATCTGACCGAGATTCAATTCTGATTGGTGTTAGGATACACTACAAAAAAATACACTTCTGTGATGATACTTGTTTGTCACAGTAGGTCGCATTTTCTTTCATGCATGTACATCCATGACGATTTTATGACAGAATGAAGATAGTCATACCTGTGTTGTCGTAGAAGTGTTCCATGACACTACCAAAATTATCATCACGGAAGTGTCCACTTCCATGACGATAAATCCCGCGTCACAGAAGTGCTTTCGTCAAGGGTGACCGACATGTGGCATCCACCGTACCGGAACGCCGTTAAGCTATCGGGTCGGGTTTTGGATCCGATAACCCATTAACAACCTCGACCAATGGGGATTTTCCACGTGTAAAATCATCATTGGCTGGAGGAAACACGTGTCGGCTCATCGTTGGGACAGATGTCATCCACTCATTGGACAGAAGACGCCTATGATACGTCGACACGTGGCACGACCCAATAGAGGCCCATTCCTGTGAAAAGGCCGACCCGTTTGACTTGGTCAAAAGGTGGTGGGCCGGCCCATGTAAAGCCTGTTAACGGCCTGTTCGCATATAGCCCATTTACAGCCCGCTAACCCAAGGCCCGTTACGCCCTATCCGAATTAGGCCTAGTAGCATCATCTGGGCCACCCAATACGATTCCAGCCCGTTTTCACTTCTGGCCCATGTATGGCCCATGTCGTCTTTCGGCCCATATGACGCCCTATGTAACTATTGGCCTATTAACGGCCCGTGGTGAAACTGGCCCGTAATGAACAGTGTATCACTTTACACCCATTAACGGCCCGTGGTGAAACTAGCTATAAGTGCATCTAGTGCCACCCCTAGTTGGTTTTGGAGTATTGACGACAAACCTGGTTGAGGTACTAATGTGTTTGTGAGAATTGCAGGATAACACAGGTAGAAGTCCCTCATTGATTCGGTTTTCCTACCAGAGATGACCCCTAAAAATGTATGAAGACATTGAAGTCAAAAGTGGTATGTGAAGACATTCACATTGAAGACTATGACAAGAGAAGACATTGCGTGAAGACTATGGAGCGCGAAGACTTAGTTGTTCGTCATTCCTTTTCTTCTTTGTTGAGTCATAGGAACCATCGTACTGTTAAGTGGGGTCCAAGTGAACCAGTCAGAATGACTGAAGTGATGCTTAACCAAAATCCTATGTCTTCGAGCGAAGACAATGAGAGCAAATCTTATCCAGAGCTGGATAAGTCAGCTTTGCTTGTAGCTCAAGTAAAGTTGCCGTGTGTGTTTGAAATCTGACCGTTGGAACACGTGTCAGTTCCTTAGTGACCCAGGGTCATTTCGGACAAATCAGGTCGGGTTGCCTAGTGGCTATAAATAGCCCACCCCCTACACCATAAATTGGTTGGCTGCTCAGAGTTAGTGTATGACTTTTGTCGTTTGAGAGCAACCCACCTCGAAGCCTTTGAGAGAGAATTCCTTGCGAGGACAAAGCCCTAAACACCCAGAGCCAAAGAGTGTTAGGCATCACTGAAGTCTTCCTGTCTGTGTGATCTAAAGACTTATTACACTTGAGGACTGCGAATCCTCCAGCCGGTTAGGCGTCGCGTTCTGAGCATCCAAGAGTTATTGTGGATCGCCGGTGAACGAAGTCTGTGAAGGTTTGGAAGTCTACCTTGAAGACTTACCAGAGTGATTGGGCGAGGACTGGGTGTCCTTAGCTCAAGGGGAATAAGGTGAAGACGCGGTCTTCTGAGTTAAATCTCAGCCTCCCTAACCAGACGTACAGTTGTCACATCAACTGGAACTGGTCCAACAAATCATTGTCTTCAACGAGCCACTGGTTCTATCCTTCCCATCTCTTTATTTGCAGATTGGTCCTTGTGAAGTCATTGCCTGTTCGCACTATCTATTTCTCTTCACTGTGTGACTGCTTTTTCTGATTGGCTTCATACTATCTTCCATCCTGATCTATACTGCCTAGCTGCTATTAGTCTTTGTGCTTTCATTTCATTGAATACTTGATTATGGCTTGCTTAGTGTAGTCTACCTTCTGCTACATGGTTATAGGTTTATCTCTATCATTTGTCTTCGAAACTTCCATGTTTTGAAGACTTTCATAAAAATCGCCTATTCACCCCCCTCTAGTCGATCACTAGCACTTTCAATTGGTATCATAGCAAGGTACTCCCTTGTTCTGTGTGATTCGGTTTAACCACCTGGAGTTTTAGCTATGTCGACTGCAGGGATAATCAAAGTCTCCGCTGTGTGCCTAGTCTTCGATGGAACCGAATATCCCTACTGGAAGAATAAGATGCGCATGCATCTGGAGGCCATTGATGTCGACCTCTAGTATGTCGTCAAGAATGGCGTCCCCAAGGCTGGTGAAGGTGTCACTGCTGCTGATGTCAAGAAGTTCGTTCAACTGGATTCCACTGCCAAGAACATCATCTGTGGTCATCTGACCAAAGGACAGTATGGCCGTGTGAGTGCTCTGGAAACATCCAAGCTAGTCTGGGACTGGCTCTCCAAGGTCAACGAAGGCATCTCAACCCAGAGAGATCAAAGAATCAGTGTCCTTCGCAACCTCTTCAACCGCTTCAAGAGAAGCGACAATGAGAATGTTCAGCTCACGTTTGATCGACTCACTAACATCACAAATGAGCTTCAAGCCCTCGGTGCTACTGAGATCACCAAGCATGAAGTCGTCAAGATACTCCTGAGATCACTTGACAACTCGTTTGCCACCCTAGCCCTGATGATACAAGAATGCCCTGACTTCAAGACACTCGATCCGTTTGACATACTTGAAAGGTTCAACACACATGAGTTTCAGCTTTCTGAGAAAAGAGACATCTACGGTCCCAACTATGGGTGAACTCGTGCTTTGAAGGCAAAATTGTTTCCTCATGTGAAGAAGAATCTGATTGCAGTTCTGATGATCCTGAAGACATTGAAAAGGAGCTTGCTATGCTTGTGAAGAAGTTCCAGAAATTCACCAAGAAGAAAGGCTTCAGAAAGTCCTCATGATCCAGCTCAAGGAATGATGAAGCTTCTGCTCACGACTACAAGAAGAGAACATGCCACAAGTGCAAGAAACCTGGTCACTACATCTCTGAGTGTCCGCAGTGGGACAATGAGAAGAAGAAGAAGAAGAAGAAGAAGAAGAGCAAGGAATATGATTCTGACGACAAGAAGAAGAAGAAATGCTCAAAGTCTTCTTCCAAGTCTTCATCAAAGTCTTCTTCCAAGTCTTCATCAAAGTCTTCATCACACAAGAAGAGCTCATCTGGCAAGGCTCGTGCGTTTGTTGGCAAGGAAATGGATTCAGAGGAGGAGTCTGCTTCTGAGGAGGCGGAGGTGGAGTCTGAGGAGGAGTCCGATTCTGGCGTTGCAAGTCTGGCTATAGCCTACGTTGCCAAGTCCATCTTCAACTTTGAATACAATGACTTCATCACCGACGCCGATGTTGATGACCGGGACAACTCCGCTCCCACCTACTGCTTCATGGCACGTGGTGCCAAGGTAAACTCACACACTACTCACTATCAAACATCCAGTGAAGATGACTCTGATTGTGGTTCCAAACCCAGCTACAAAACACTTGCTAAAATTGCAATTGAACAACAGAAAGCTATGGAACATATTCAAAAACTGTTAGACAAAAGCGATGACCTGTTAGACGCTGAAATGACTCGATCTCGGTCCTTAATTGAAGACATAAAAAATCTTCATGTTAAGTATGAGGAACTTGAAAGTCGTTATGAAACGCTCTCAACAACTCATGAGAAGCTTTCCCATGATTATCTTCAAAGGAAGCAAGATCTTGAGAAATTGAGAGCGGCTCATGAAGATCTTCAAAAGGAAAACGAGTCGCTTCGCGCCAAACAGATCAGTTCCGCTCAGGAAGGATTTGAACCACCATGTCTTAAATGCATTGAGCGTGACAACGCTACTTCTGTTGCTGGATGTTCCACTGCTGCTACTGTTGCAATATCTTCAACTGTTGATGTGGTAACTAACCTCTCTGCTGAGGATGCCACTGCTATTGCTGATGAAAATGCTAGGTTGAAGACATTGCTTGAAATAGGGATGTACAAAAGTCTCAAAGGGCATCAGACACTATGTGATGTCCTCAAAAGACAGATCCTGAACCAAAACCCTAGGAAAGCGGGTGTTGGGTTCGAAAGGAAAATGAATGCTGATGGATCTTACTAGAAACCTGAGCAGTACCCCAAAACCACATGGGTTGCTGCAAAGGAACCTTCAGTGGATCATCCACCCTATCTGGCTTCACTTGTGTTAATCCCATTGTTATTGATGAATCCTTTGATGCAAACTATAAACTGTTTAAGAATCAGAATGGTGTAGTGTTTGCCAGGTATATTGGTACTAACTGCAGGTATGGGCCACCTATGAAGAAGGTCTGGGTGCCGAAAAAGTGTCTGGAAAATCTTCCTGTGTATGTCGTCATGACACCACAAGTGAAGAAGACAAACCCCAGACCACGGGCTTCATATGGTCCAAAGGCTTCATACAGACAGAGGACTCACCTGAGTCGCACTAACGCAAATGTTTTGCAGGGAAACCATACTCGGGCCTATGAATATGAGCGCGTTTCATCAAACCGCCATGTTCATAAGACCAAGAACTACTCTGCTTATTCCTATGAGTACTATTGTCGACCTGCAAGACTATTTGCTAGGGCTCCAAAGCCAAAGTTCTCAGATGCTGCACTTAGAATCATTGCTTTGAACCCACCCTTGATGTGGGTGGCTAAGAAAGCTTAACTCTCTTTTGCAGGGAAGGGTCTCCAGCCGAAAATCAAATGCGTGTGAAGCTATTGCTGGGGACCTTAAACATCTTGTAGGGCGCAAGATCAAATGCCCAAATGGTCTTATTATGTATTTTGTTCCCGAGTCGCTTTCTACTTGCCCTATCAGTCCTAACCTCGATCTAAGCTTTCATAATCCACTTGCTCGTCAAATGTTTATGCTTCACAATTCTCTTCGTGAAGCCTATCCCCCTAACTGCACTGTAGGGTATGACACCAGCTGCTTCAGAATGGATTATTGATAGTGGATGTACTAATCACATGAATGGCAAGCGAAGTCTTCTCGTGGACTCAACCTAACGTCCATCTGACAAGAGTCACATCACATTTGCTGATACTGGTAAAAGCAAGGTATTGGGTCTAGGTAGAGTTGCAATCTCAAGGGATCAGCACATGGATAAAGAGATGCTTGTTGAATCCCTTGGTTTCAACTTAATGTCTGTCTCAATGCTTTGCAATTTAAACATGATTGTGATGTTTGTAAAATATCGTTGCCTTGTTCTAATGAAATCTGACAAATCTCTAGTCTTTGAAGGGTATCGGAAAGATGATTTGTACATGGTAGATTTCTCAGTGGGACCACAGCTTGCCGTATTTCTTCTTGCAAAAGCTTTAGAATGCTGGCTCTGGCATCAGAGGCTAGGGCATGCTCGCATGAGGAACTTGCACACTCTTGCAAAGAAGAATCATATCATAGGCATCGAGGGCGTCAAGTTCAAGAAGGATCACTTATGCGGTGCCTGCGAAGCTGGAAAGATGACGAGGGCAAGCATCCCTCGAAGACAATCATGACAACGACTCAACCCTTCGAACTGCTACACATTGACCTCTTCGGTCCCACTCACTACTCAACTCTTACTACTACTGCTTGTCTCTATGGCTTCGTCATTGTTGATGATTATTCAAGATATACATGGGTGCATATAATTCTCTACAAGACTAAAGTGCAGGATGTCTTCAGACGTTTTGCCAATCGAGCCATGAACAACTATGGCGTCAAGATCAAGCACATCAGAAGTAACAATGGCACTAAATTCAAGAACACCGGCCTCGACACTTATCTTGATACTTTGGGCATCACTCATGAGTTCTCAGCTCCGCACACGCCGCAGTAGAATGGCATCGTGGAACGCAAGAACAGAACACTCATTGAGATGGCCCGGACGATGCTCGATGAATACAAGACTCCAAGAAAGTTCTGGCCTAAAGCCATCGATACTGCATGCCATATCATCAACCGTGTTTATCTTCACAAGCTTCTGAACAAAACATCCTATGAGCTCCTCACTGGTAAGAAGCCAAATGTCAGTTACTTCAGAGTATTTGGTGCCAGGTGCTGGATCAAGGATCCACATCACACTTCAAAATTTGCACCGAAAGCACATGAAGGTTTTATGCTTGGATACCGAAAGGATTCGCACTCCTACAAAGTCTTCAACCTCTTTCACTATAAAGTGGTTGAAACTGTGGATGTGCAGTTCGATGAGACTAATGGCTCGCAAAGAGAGCACCTGCCAAATGTGCTAGATGAAGTTCCATCCAGTGAATCCATCAAGCTTATGGGAACTGGAGAGATCATACCGTCTGAAGCAC
Organism: Triticum urartu; assembly: GCF_003073215.2. Taxonomy (NCBI): domain Eukaryota; kingdom Viridiplantae; phylum Streptophyta; class Magnoliopsida; order Poales; family Poaceae; genus Triticum; species Triticum urartu. The sequence continues at coordinate 306,858,385 of NC_053026.1, forward strand.
AGCCCGAAGAGGAACTCATCATATCTGCACCTGATCAACCTGAAGACAATACTCAGCCTGAAGACAATCCTTCTAACGACGACAATGATCAGCAAGAGCAAAATCTTAGTCATGTTCATCCTCGTGTTGCAAATGAAGTACAGATTGAGAGAATAATTGATAGCATCAATGCACCTGGTCCACTCACTCGTTCAAGGGCAACACAACTAGCAAATTTCTGTGGGCACTTCGCATTCATCTCAATATCTGAACCCAAGAAAGTTCATGAAGCCTTCATGGAACCTGAATGGATTCAAGCTATGCAAGAAGAGCTTCAACAATTTGAGCTGAATAATGTATGGGAACTGGTCAAGCGTCCTGATCCTCGTAAGCACAATATCATAGGCACTAAATGGATATATCGCAACAAGCAAGATGAGCATGGTCAAGTTGTCAGAAACAAAGCTCGTCTCCTTGCTCAAGGACACACTCAAGTTGAAGGAATTGACTTCGATGAAAGATTTGCTCCCACGGCTAGTCTTGAAGCTATACGCATACTGCTAGCCTATGCAAATCATCATAACATCCTTGTGTATCAAATGGATGTGAAGAGTGCTTTTCCCAATGGCAAGATTGAAGAACAAGTGTATGTTGCACAACCGCCTGGCTTTGAAGATCCAAAACATCCTGACATGGTGTATAAGCTCAACAAGGCATTGTATGGCCTCAAACAAGCCCCTCGTGCTTGGTATGACACACTCAAAGACTTCCTGAAGAGCAAAGGCTTGAAACCTGGTTCCCTAGATCCCACACTCTTCATGAAGACATATGATGGTGAACTGTTTGTGTGCCAAATATATGTGGACGACATTATCTTCGGCTTCACTAATCAGAAATACAGTGATGAGTTTGGATACATGATGCAAGAGCAATATCAGATGTCCATGATGCGAGAGTTGAAGTTCTTCCTTGGTCTTCAAATACGACAGCAACACAACGGCATCTTCATATCTCAAGAGAAATACCTCAAAGATTGCCTGAAGAAGTTTGGAATGCAAGACTGCAAAGGTTACACGATGCCAATGCCAGCTAAACACCATCTGGGTCCCGACGACAATGGTAAAGAGTTCGATCAAAAAGTATACCGCTCCATGATTGGTTCTTTGCTTTATTTCTGTGCATCTAGGCCAGATATCATGCTTAGTGTTTGCATGTGTGCCCGATTCCAAACGGCACCAAAGGAATCACATCACTTAGCTGTGAAGCAAATTCTTCGATATTTGGCTCACACCCCAACACTAGGATTATGGTATCCAAATGGCTCAGGGTTCGATCTAGTTGGATTCTCGGATGCTGATTATGCTGGTGACAAGGTGGATCGCAAGTCTACATCAGGCACATGTCACTTTCTGGGACGGTCACTTGTATGTTGGTCTTCGAAGAAGCAGAACTGTGTATCTCTCTCCACTGCTGAATCTGAATACATTGTTGCTGGATCTTGCTGCGCTCAGCTTCTAGGGATGAAGCAAACACTCAAAGACTATGGCATTCACCTGAAGAAAGTGCCACTCTACTGCGACAACGAAAGCACCATCAAGATTTCTAACAACCCAGTTCAGCACTCAAAGACAAAGCACATTGAAATTCGTCATCACTTTCTCAGAGATCATGTCATGAAGGAAGATATTGATATCATACACGTCAACACTGAAGAGCAACTCGCAGATATCTTCACAAATCCCTTGAATGAGAAAAGGTTTTGCAAGTTACGATGTGAGCTAAATATCTTGGAATCCTCAAATGTCCTGTGATCAGGCACACATCCTAACACTTATGCATGTTGATGACTTAGATGTGCAATAGACGAAGTAAAGTATGTCTTCAATCAATGAAGACTTACATTCTGAGTGTGAATACATTAACGTGGAATTTGACTTTGGAGCGCCACAATAATTGTGCACCGTGTCTGGGTCTAATACTTCCTATACGGTGGGTAACGCCACCACCAAATTCTTCCCTTAGAAGTTTTTGTTCTCATGGCGTTACATTTGCAAAGTCTTTGCATTTTGTTTGTCTTCAATATTAACATGACCTCATGTTTATCTTCAATGTACTGATTTAGTTTCTGTCCTCTACAACATTCACTTATAGCTATGTCTTCATGTTGAATCTTTTGAACTAAGTGAATGTGATCGGACCCTAACCTTTCTATGCTCCTGTCTCAAGTCTATCTATCCAAATCATATGCATTCTATTGAAACTGTCGAATGTCTTCGCTGTGTCCTTGTCAGCAGGAGATACAGAGACAAACATTAAATCCGTTTTTAAATGCTCAATCCTTTTGCCTGAAACTCGGAGATGTGGGAACGACCACCCGACAATCCAGGCGTGCGTGGGAACGTGGAACAACCTCCAATGTGTTGCATGATCGCCACGTGTCCTTCAGATGTGAACCGCCAGGGGCACCTGCATAATAACGCTGTGCCGTCCCTGTCTCTATAAATACACACCTCACCCTAGTCATTATCTCTTCTTCCACTCTCGCACAAACCCTAGCGCCACCCTAGCCCTCGACGACGCCAACGACGAAGCGCTTAGCTGCCGCGACCTCACCGACGCCGTCCTCACGCCGGCCGCGGACATCGTCTTCTCCGCCGTCGCCGTAGGTGTCCTCCGTCGCCAAGTTAGGGCACGAAAGATCGAACTGCTCGGCCTCCTCTCCCACTCCGTCTAGCAGTTCCTCGTGTGGTAAATAAAATCTCTTTTTACAGTCTTTTTGATCCGATAGATTCATCCTTTACAACCACAAGTGGTTTTTGTTCCCACAAGTTGGATCTATCTCATTCTGCATCTTATAGCATGCCTAGTATGTTCACTTATGCTTCACAAAGTAGTTAGATTCCTCACTTGTACTTATTCATGGATTCGTACAAATCTGGAACCGACTCTCTACATATGAGTGAATGTCTTCGCACTATGAGGTCAACGTCTTCTAAACTGATTTATCTTCAAAATCTTCTGAGAATGCATATGACCTCTTCCCCTTCCCTCGCACCTTTAATGCTGTCACAGGTACATGTCCGTGGGAGAATCCCTTGGTTCTCATAGTCTGCATTCATTTGCAGAGTTCTTACAGCATCATATAAATTCTCCCGAAGCCAGTTTTTGTCTGACCAGTAGACGAAAGACTTTGACAGTGTTGAAGCCTTTCAGTCTAAACTTCATGGCAACATAAAAATCAGTCAGGAAGGGCGACAGACAGCGCCATGGAAACACTGCAAAGGACCTTCCACCAGATCTCTATGAGCTATACAAGTTAGATCCAGAAGAGACCTATGGAGAATGCAAGAACCGAATCCAATGGATTCGAAGACATTGGGTAGAGGAATGGTTCAAGTACAGATTCGTCACCGATGAATATGCTGAGAAGAGTGCCATCAAGGGCCCCTGGGGAGATATAATATACAAAGGTATTCAGCCCAAGTCAAAGTCCGAAGCTATTGCTCAAGGCTTCTACCCCTGCATGATTCGTGGACCTCAGCCTGCAAATGCCGACCCATCCTCTCTGTTATGGTGTCGAGAAGATAATCTCTTCAAGCGCAACTATCAGTTTGCAAAGAACTCGGCCAAGGAAAACAAGAAGTCTTTGGGATTAGACTTCAACCCAGGCCCCTCTGCGCCACGTGCCGACGGCACACGAGAAGCTGAACCCAATCTTGTTGGGCCCTTCTACAACTTAGAAGGTCTCATCACTCACATAATGGTTCAAGGGGCAGACGTGGATCAACCTGCAGACCACGCTGATTCTGACGAAGTGCCTGCACCACCGAAGCCTGTGAAGCAAATGAAACCCAAGGCTTCAAAGCCCTCTTCAGTACCAACGGCTTCAAAGCCCTCATCTGCACCAAAGGTCTCACGGGCGACGCCTTTGGCTACTGCACCTCCTGAAGCCAGTGTGCAGTCTGAAGATCTGTCACGCATCTCCAAGTCTACCAAGTTGAAAAAGCTCATGCAACTCACTGGTCAAGCATTGACCCCTGCCGCTGTTTTGAGAAACGAGAACGACGCCATTGATCTGTCCAGCGACGATGATCTTGGTGATGACACTCTTGAGCGGTTGATCAAGAGCAAGCAAGAGGCAGAAATCTTCAATGATCTTCCTCTCTTTGATGTGTAAATCTTAAACAAGTTTATTGATGAGTGGTTTGACAGCCCAGATGTCAGCTTTGATGATCTTCAGCTTCCCATTGGCCTTAGCGTCGCCTTCCACGGAGCCATTGCTCCTGAGCTGGCTCTAGCTCAGAAAATTGTTGAGCTGAAGCATAAGATCGATTATGAAAAGGCTCAGTTCATGAAGCACATGGCCAAGCTCAATGTTGAAGACATTCAAAACTTCAAGGTCATGATGCATGAGCTCAAGGAGGCATTCCACAAGAAACGAGAAGAAGCAAAAGGTTCTCGTGAGCGCATGAAGAATCTTGATGACAAATGTGTTCAAGGCTACAATGAAGCTGAAAAGTGCAAGGCCTTGGGGCGACCAGGCAACGACCCCCGAATGGCTGCCAAGAAGAAGAAGAAGCCAGCTGTGGCAGAACCAGAAGCATCAAGGCAGGAAGAACCTCGCATTGTCTTCCCAGCCAGTATGACAGGCTCAAAGCCTAAGGTCCCCACAGTGGCTTCAGAATTCAAGAAAACTAGAGCAGCTGAAGCCGAAGCCAGAAAGCGCAAGACCAAAGCCACCACTGATGATGCTCCCCCAACCAAGAAAAGGAAAACAAAGAAGAGAGACCGGGCTGCTCCCATAGAGCCCCTTCTTGTCGAGCCAATTTCTGTTGCTCGTCCCGCGTCTGAACATCAAGAGCGCCAGTTGATAGTTCATGAGCCTGCTTCCATAGAGGCTCCTGAAGCTGAAGACAATCCAATTGTTGACCCCACCGCAGCTGAAGACATTGGTCCTCGCGTCAATGTTGAAGATGATGAAGTCCTTCCTCAGATCGAGCACAATTTGGTATCATCGCCTATGCTCACGCACAACGAGCTCATCAGCATTGGTCGTCCTCTGATGCCAACTGCTCAGGATGCATCGTGGGCTGATCACCCACAACAACAAGACACCCCAAATTCTCCCCAACCACAAGTCACCTCACCAGTGCAAGATGAAGATGACTTTGAGGCTCAGCCAACTCCATCTCCACAGGCGTCGCCAGCATTACGCAGGCTTCGCACAGGACCGAGGCCCCAAGTCACTCTTCTGAGCGTTCCAGAAGGAGAAGTGCCCCACCAATCTGTTGCACGTCAAGTGTTTTCAGAAGCCACTCCAACTGTGAACGCCTCTGAGTCTAAAGCCAAAACGTTTGAAGATATTCTGGCTACATCAGCCGATGAAGAAGAAAGAGTTGCTACACCACCAACCATTCCTGAAGCTGTTCTCGAGGAGAACGTGTCCGACCCTCCAGCTCCTGAAGTGGAGGTTACCAATACTGAGGCGGCCACCAACATCAACACTGAAGACAATGATGTTGTCATGGCTGAAGCTAATGTGGCGCCTGAAGCTAACGTCACCACCACCAACAACACTGCTGACGACACTGATGTCGTCATGCCCGAAGCCAATAATGAAGCACCTGAAGCCAATGTGGCCCCTGAAGCCAATGCAGCACCAGACATAATCATTCCTCCCGAAGCTATTGTGCCACTTGCAGCCCATGTCAACGAAAATGCCAATGCTCCTGTACCCCCTCCAAGACCTCATACTGTTGAGCTGGCATTTGATCGTGGTCAGCCTGTTATGGTCCGATGGCCCATTCTGGTTCCTCCACCTGCTGCGGGTCCACAATTTGACTATCATGTCGAGCACAGGCCTCAAGTCCAGAAGCCCAAGCCAAGACTTCCAAGCTTCCCAGGCACTGCAACCTCACCTGGGGTCTTCAATGTGAATGGCTTCGTGGCACATAACACCTTCTTCAACAGCGCCAAGAACCCTTACTCCAAACCTCGCATTTCATTGGATCGGTTCTGGAGCTATCAGCAGCGCAGCTACTATTCATGCGTCTTATACAATCAAGGGCGCATATTTCCACATATGCGTCTCGACGTTGAAGCTATAGCTGGCCTGCCCTGTGTAGAAGAAGTGTTGGATTGCTTCAAAGACGCTGGCCTCCTACAATTTGTCACAGACAAGGAACACTGGAATGAAGAGCTTCTATTACAGTTTTATGCCACTCTTCACATTCGAGGCTACAACAGGGATCCAAAGACTTGGGTCCTTGAGTGGATGACAGGCGATGTCCATCATGAAGCCAAAGCTCTTGATATCATTGAGCTTATAGCCCTGCCCACTCTTAGTGAATACTATGAACCAGGTTGTCAACAACACCAGAATGCTTTGGAGAGCATTTTTCAGAAGCCAGAACCCAACATGAGCCAAATGTTGAGCATGATGAAGCCTTTGCCTCACGACGCTGACTACCCATCTGAATTCTTTGTTGAAGACCTAGAGTATCTGCCTCGCACCATTTACCATATCATCAGAAAAACTCTATGGCCTGTCAAAGGACATTCATCTGCAGCGAATCTTGAAGGAGCAATGAAGACTTTGGTTTTTTTATATCTTCAATGGCATCAGCTTCAATGCTCAAGACTTCTTCATCAGACAATTGGCTGCATCTGGCTCTGACATTTTTGGTTTGAAGTTCTATGCTCCATGGGTAATGCGTCTTATCAAGCTGCCCTCTGCCTTCAACTATCAGCCGTCTGCGCGCAATCATCTTGTATTCTTGCCAGAGGTTGATCTGTTTGTTGAAGCTATTTACCCAGAGCCTGCTAAGGATCCCATTTATCTTCACAATGCTGATCGTCAAAGCTTCACCCAGCCATTGAAGGAGTTCAGGCAGTCTCTCGTGTTTATCCCTTGGCTGGTAACACACATGCCCCTCGCGCTCAAACTGACGCCACTGGAAGCACCATTGCCCAAAGGCCTTGGAAGCGATCTCGTGTTCTCAATGACCGAGAGCTTCTCGTCGCGCTACATCAGAAACATGATAAGCATCATGACTGGCTTAAGCGTCAGATGCAAAGCCTCTTGGTGGACATCAATCGCACTCGCAATCTTGCCACCAAGAATGCCTTTGTTACACATGAAACCTGTCGGAGGTCTTGGAAGAGTTTGACATTGCTTAGTGCTGAAGCTGATCTGCAAGACAATGGCTTCACAGAAAGATTCAAGTTTGGCTCAACTCCTCCAAGGAATGCTCACTTGCGTCGGACTCCCTCACTTGAAGACTCTGACTATTCGTCCTCAGTTGCGACGGTGAATGCCAGATTCATCGATGACCAAGATGATGCCACTTCACCTCCTCCAACTACAGCGCGTGTTGACACTGCACCGAGCTCTTCTGCACCACCAGACCTCAACAACGACCCTGCTGCCTCGCCTGCACCTCATGGGAACGAGTAGAAGCTCTATGCCTTCAAACCTTTTTAGTCATTACTGACAAAAGGGGGAGAAGCATACGAGTTGATAGTCTTCAAGCGGGTCCATATGGGTGGTCACTTTAATTTTTGCTACTTTTGCCAAGTGCTTACATCTCTCACTTTTTCATACATTTGGTTCTTTGAGTTGTAACACTTCAACTCGATGGTCGTCTACTACTTATTTGCTATTCTTCCGCATGTGTGATGATAACTTCCGCACTTAGGTCATTTTGCAGACGTCCATTTTTCATTATGCATGTCATTATCTTCATAATATCAAATCTTGCATGATGAATTGTCATCATAAGTTGAAGAGGATCTCCACAAGTACAACCTTCCATGTGCATTTGCATTCCAAAAGCAAATTACTTATATGCACATCTTCAGGGGGAGCCTTTGTCACTTATGAAGACAATGCCCTATCCTTTACAATTTCACATATTTTATTCCCCGTTGAAAAACTTCAACCGGTTTGTCATCAATCACCAAAAAGGGGGAGATTGTAAGTGCATCTAGTGCCACCCCTAGTTGGTTTTGGAGTATTGACGACAAACCTGGTTGAGGGACTAATGTGTTTGTGATAATTGCAGGATAACAAAGGTAGAAGTCCCTCATTGATTCGGTTTTCCTACCAGAGATGACCCCTAAAAATGTATGAAGACATTGAAGTCAAAGGTGGTATGTGAAGACATTCACATTGAAGACTGTGACAAGAGAAGACATTGCGTGAAGACTATGGAGCGCGAAGACTTAGTTTTTCGTCGTTCTTTTTCTTCTTTGTTGAGTCATAGGAACCACCGTACTATTAAGTGGGGTCCAAGTGAACTAGTCAGAATGACTGAAGTGATGCTTAACCAAAATCCTATGTCTTCGAGCAAAGACAATGAGAGCAAATCTTATCCAGAGCTGGATAAGTCAGCTTTGCTTGTAGCTCAAGTAAAGTTGCCGTGTGTGTTTGAAATTTGACCGTTGGAACATGTGTCAGTTCCTTAGTGACCCAGGGTCATTTCGGACAAATCAGGTCGGGTTGCCTAGTGGCTATAAATAGCCCACCCCCTACACCATAAATTGGTTGGTCGCTCAGAGTTAGTGTACGGCTTTTGTCGTTTGAGAGCAACCCACCTCGAAGCCTTTGAGAGAGAATTCCTTGCGAGGACAAAGCCCTAAACACCCAGAGCCAAAGAGTGTTAGGCATCACTGAAGTCTTCCTGTCTGTGTGATCTTGAGACTTATTACACTTGAGGACTGTGAATCCTCCAGCCGGTTAGGCGTCGTGTTCTGAGCATCCAAGAGTCATTGTGGATCGCCGGTGAACGAAGTCTGTGAAGGTTTGGAAGTCTACCTTGAAGACTTACCAGAGTGATTGGGTGAGGACTGGGTGTCCTTAGCTCAAGGGGAATAAGGTGAAGACGCGGTCTTCTGAGTTAAATCTCAGCCTCCCTAACCAGACGTATAGTTGTCACAGCAACTGGAACTGGTCCAACAAATCATTGTCTTCAACGAGCCACTGGTTCTATTCTTCCCATCTCTTTATTTGCAGATTGGTCCTTGTGAAGTCATTGCTTGTTTGCACTATCTATTTGTCTTCACTGTGTGGCTCCTTGTTCTGATTGGCTTCATACTATCTTCCATCCTGATCTATACTGCCTAGCTGCTATTAGTCTTTGTGCTTTCATTTCATTGAATACTTGACTATGGCTTGCTTAGTGTAGTCTACCTTCCGCTGCATGGTTATAGGTTTATCTCTATCGTTTGTCTTCGAAACTTCCATGTTTTGAAGACTTCCATAAAAATCGCCTATTCACCCCCCTCTAGTCGATCACTAGCACTTTCACTGGCCCGTAATGAATAGTGTATCACTTTATACCCATTAACGGCCCGTTATTCCGTTGGGACGTTTCCAGCCCATGTTATCTTTCGGCCTTCTCAGAGCCCATTTATTATTGGGCTCATTTCCAGCATTCGTTTACTTACGGCCCGTTACTATCATTTTCTGCTTGCGGGCAAAATTCAGCCCGTGGTTACAGTCGGCCCGTTTGTGGTCCGTTAATACGTTGGGCCATTTTCATAGCGTCATCAAATACTGCCTATTAACGATGGCCCGTTATGGTCGGCCCATGAACGGATGATTCCAACTCTAGCCCGTTTACGGCCATAATGCGGCCTGTTATTGGCCCATGTTTGGTCAATTGATCATACTGCCCGTATAAGGCCCATTGATGATACGGCCCGTAAAAGGCCCATTGTTTCTACGGCCCGTAGAAGGCCCACTGTTTCTACGACCCGTAGAAGGCCCATTATTTCTACGGCCCGTAGGAGGCCTAGTGTCACTATAGTAAATATTAGCCCATGGTTATTGTGGCCTAGTTTTAAAAAATAGGTTATTGTAGCCACTAGCAAACCGCGGAAAAAGAACTGCAATGACTACAATCAAACAAATAAAGAAGACAACAAGGAAATAAATAAGCAAACAACTTACGCTAGGCTATCACGGCTATCACACATATTACATCCACTAGGCATCAAAGTTCGCCACCAGTGCAAATAAACGCGCCGACAAAAGAATATGCAAAACTGAGAGCACTTCAGAAGGCACTAGGCCTGGCCAGGTCGGGCCCCCAAACAGCTGAAGAAGCTGAGTAGACCTTAGTTGTGTCAATGATAGATGCATCAACACTAGATTTAAGGCATGATTGTGCGCACGACAGTCCTCTGACATCTTCATTGCATCTTTGACATCAAGTCAGAGCTGAGCTGAAGCAAGCCTTTCCGCTTTAAGTTGAGACTGAAGAAGTTGAACTGATTGAGGCAGCGACTGCACAGAGGTTGTCTCACACTTGCTGGTGAGTAGCTTCAACTCACTGTCTTCATCAAGACAGGACCTTGGGGTCATCTCGCTGTCCTCAAGATGGTTTGGCTCACTATCTTCCATAAAGTTCTGCATGGCGAAAGAGATACGAGTCTGAAAGAGAAACAAGGAGACATGTAATAAGTTTCACAATTATATAAGCAAATAAATGGATCTGTTCTGCATAAGGAACATGTTTTTACAACTACAATTTGAAACTGGTAGTTGTTGCAAACATCCAATCAGATGTAAACAGCAAAGCAAACAACAGTGGAGGAAATGATGCCTAGCCAAATCTATACTAGAACAAAATTTGAAGGCTTGAGAAGGATGAACTTACATTACATGTTAACACGGGTTGGACAAAGCCCTTCTCCATGTTGATGGAAGGATAATTCAATAAATTCCCCAAAAAAAATTCTTTATAAGCGTTGCCATTATTCTTCATTTTGCAAAGAGTAAATATAGATCAAATAATATTGGAAGAAACAGAGGATAATGAAGCTCAGGTGCAGACTGATGATACATAATCAAATAGCAATTAATTAAGTACATCATTACAAGGCAAAAGGGAGAGAGGTACTGACAAGAGCAATGCATAGCCCATTATTGTTTTGAGATCGTATGATCCTTTGAGCAAGGAGATTCATCTGAAATTAGTTTTCATACAAGAGAGAAGGTAAGGCACAAGCAGAAATTTAGGAGTTCAAATTTTGAATTGATATCATAGACAGTACCTGACGCTGGGCTCCCAGCAGTTCTAATAGGGGTTTGGCCACTGGAGTAGGGGTAAAGTGTGGTACAGTTGGGCCTGTGTTTTCTGTGGCTGCTGATCTATCTGATTTAACAGGTATCACTACCTTCTCCAAATACCTAGTTTGTACTCCTAGAGGATCTGCACTCACCCTCTTCCTTTTGGACATCTATTACGAAAGAACAACATTTGACTGGAAAAACATAGTGTGACGACACATGGAATAGTTACAGAAAATGGATAGGTATGCCATATACTCATATATGATGCTTAAACTAAGCAGATGGTGTAACAAAGTAGAAGTAATGCAAGAGGTCAGATGCAAAATATGTGCGACCAATACAACTTTGCAAAGTTAGGGCAAGCACCTTGATGGGTGAATAAGATAGGCCATCATCCACCATGCCAAGCTTGTTAGCCAGTGGATCATTCCACAATATTCCTCTCGTGCGCCCATTCTCATATTCATTTTGATAATGTTCAATATCTAACATGCATGAAAACATAAAAACAAGTGAGATTTTCTTTGTAATGCAGAAGTGATTCTAATCCAATACTGCCTCCCTGTAAACCCCTTTGTGCTATCTCTGCAATTCTTTTAAAAGATGCCATGCATGCTGTAATTTGTTGTGTGCATTAATATAATGTGGCCTACTACTCAAAATATGAGAGCTCCAGAAGTGATGACACTTTGCAGATGATAGCTTCAACATATAGTAAAGAAGAACAAGTCGACCTGACCTGACAGATTCAAAATATACTAAGGGAGAACAACTCGACCTGACCATCCGACTGCAAGAGAAGAGTATCATCTTAAAGAAGAGCAAAAGAGCTAGCAGATGGAAGATATTACAAGTCTTTCAATACAATGTCGGTTGGCCACCCATGATGAACCAGAGCGCATAGAGAAATACTATTCTTTCTGATCTCTCGATATGTGGCTCACATGCATTTCGAAACTAAAGTAGGAACATTTAGCTAACCAATTAAACATCTCTCGGTTTTACTAATATCAGCAATAATATCATATATGAATTCATACAACTAAGCTTGTTTAGCTCGATGGGTGGAGCAGTGCTATTACGACATGAACCACGTAGGCTGATTGTGGTCATCATAAAATGGGGAAAACATAAGCATAATGAGTACAGTGTTGACCGTGGCAGTGGGATGGTAGATCTGAAGCTGCAAACCGTGCAAAGGGTAGTTAGCAACCGATGTTTGCTTTGAAATAACAACTAAGATTTGGTATGGACAAGAAAGTACGGTCAACAAGTGACAAAGAAATGCAATTATGCTATCTCTCTATATGTCACGACATGAATTTGGAAACTCAAGTGGGACCTTTAGCTAACCAATTAAATGTGTCGGTTAACTAATATCAGTATCATATCACAATCATATTTGAACAATTAAGCTTTCGAATTCTGAGTGTTGTGTTGTTTAGCTTGAAGGGTGGAGTAATGCTAGTACGACAGAAAGCACCTACGCAGATCATAGTAGAGTAGATAAAAGGGGAAAACCCTAAGCATCAAGAGAAAAATCAGGAAAGTGGAACTAGCTGGACCAGTGGGTGGCGCACATGTTTTTCGAAACGAATATAGGAATATTAGAGCCCGTTCGGATCACCTCCACGATCCAACTTCTCGAGAAGCTGGTGAGAAGCCAGTCGAACGACCCGGCTCCTGGAATCTGGCTCCTGGAATCTGACTCGGCTCCAGTGCAATTTCTGGGAGCAGCCCCGCCCCAGCTCCTAGATTCTGGAGAAGCGGGAGTTGCCGGATATTACATTCCACGCCATCCCGAAGTGCTACAACCCACCCAGCAAACCATTTTCCTATCGCTAATGCCCCATCGAATCGTTTTTCTCTCGCTACAGTGTACCAAGTCGTCGCCGAACGCTCGCTGGCTCCCGTGAGAAGCCAGCTAGCACTAGCTCGCGCGAGAAGCTGGCTTTCGGAGAAGCCAGCGGACTTCCGAACGAGCCCTTAGGTGACGAATTAAACGTTCTCTGTTTTAGTGGTATGAGCATCATATCAGATTCGTATTTCAACACGTAAGCTTTGGGTTGAGGTCTTGAGGAGCAGTGCTAGCACGACACGAAGCACCTACGATGATGGTAGTGAATATAAAGGAGGGAAACCATAAGCTTTACGAGTATAGTGCCCGTGGCATGGCTGATCTGAAGGTGCAAACCGGACAAAGCTACTTCGCAACCAATGTTTGCTTTCAACTAGCCACTACGATTTGGTACGGACAAGAAAAGTACAGTAAACAAATTACGTTCTATTTTCCGGGTGAGATCAATAACTTAAGCACATATGGAAGAGTACCACCTCTCTTGCGATGCCGTGTAGGCCTATGGTGATACGTTGAGGGTGTTGCGGGTGCGATGGTTGTTGGCGGCGGGGAAGAAGACTTTAGACGGCAGACGGCCGGGTCGGGGGATATATCCTGTTGCCGTGGACGAGGCGGTCGTAGGAGCGGCAACGTCAAGGTGGACGACGGCGCCGATGAAGCGAGAGGAGGCAATGAAAGGATCCTGGTCCAGCATCGTGGATGAGAGACATCCATCTCTTGAAGCGGCTCTGGCAAGGTGGAGGATGGGGTGGCGGACAGAGGAGGGTGGCCGCAGTGCAGAGGTTGTCGTGCCGCCGCCGGTGTATGAATGGGGAAATGGAGGGGAGGGGGGATCTCAAACTTTGGGACACGCTTCTCTGAAATGGGGGAAAGTTACGAACTTATCCCCCGTTTAAAATTTCAGACATCGCGTCGGTTGGGGATAGGACGGTAATCTCGCATCTCCCAAATATTTGCCGGTAACTATTTCGGGCGAGGAGAGGGTGTTTTGCCGCCCACGGTTGGTGCCCATGGTGTATGAACGGGGCTGACAGGTAGGGCGGTTGTGTCATGTCTGATGGAAGTTACACATCTACCCCTATTTAAAATATTAGCCTACATCGATTTCGGACGAGGAGAGTTTGTTTTGCCGCCCACCGTGTATGAATGGGGAATTGGAGGAAGAGACACATGTCTTTCGGACGAGCTTGAATCAAATGTGTTTTGCCGCCCATGTTTGGCGCCCACCGTGTCTGAATGGGCTCAGAGGCCGTCGTGTCACGTCTGATTGAAGTTACTAGTCTACCCCTATCGACAGCAGTGTAAATCCAGTCGATAAGGATGTCAAGTGTCAGGGGTAGACAGTAATTTCCATCTCGCAAACACTTGCTTCGGACAACCCACAAATTATAGTGGGTGTTTAGCTGCTTCGTTCAAAACTTGGGAGAATTAGCATTCACGTTTGCCCTGGGACCTAGCAAACTAAATTCAAATCCAATTTGTATTCGATTATGATTATCCACAGATAATTATACGTTTTGTTATTTATTTCTTCAAAACCACAACAAAGATTTATTCCACCTTTATATATGATTATGATTTAGAAATGCCGTGATCTTCGAATTCAGTAGGTTGGATACACTCTGAGTCAAACAGTTATTTCATCCAATACAATATGCTCACATGAAAAACAGTTCACCTTATGTCAATCATACAAGTACTGAGGATTACCTCGCCTAAAATTTTTGGATCATTACAACACATGGACAACATAGGGGGTCTTGCAACATAATCCATTCAGAGACATGACACAACATGCAAGTACAATAATCTAATGACAATTTCAACTGGTATCTAAAGAAGAACCGGTATTACCTTGGGCTTTAGATAGCAGAAACAGAAGGACCTCCTCCATCTTCAAATGCAACATTCTTACTTCCTCCAATTCTTGGGTTGCTTGCATAATGCGTGCCACTAATTCTGTAATTTCTAGCCTCAAGATAAAGATTACCTCATTCATGGCAGCCACACCATCTCTTTCTGCCTCTAGTAGAGCCTCAAGCACTATAATATCTGTGCTCAAACTGCTCTTTGGTGGTGTTGCCTCTAAACTGCTACCATCTGGTAACATGGATGGCGCACTGCTTCCACAAATAGATTCTAGGGTTGTACATTGTGTCCTAGTGTGAACGGCATCCTGAAAGGTTTCCGCTGGACATCAGTAAGAGATAGTTATCGTATGATCCAGGCAGTAAGCTTACATGGTAAACGACGGACGAATTATTGCCGAGCATGGCAAACTATATTTAAATGGTTCGAAGGAGTATCTGCCAAAAAGAAATTAAATGGTAAGATGAAACTAGGGATGTAAGTGGCAAATAAACGACATCCGCCAGTCCCATCTACTTAGTTTTTGCTACCTCCCTAGTTCATTTTCCTCAAAAAACAAAAACTCTTTTGAACTATCATACCACTAGTGGACTTTAATCAGGATTATACAGGACCCAGTTGACATCCCTAGTTGAAAGGGAGTGTACAACCGCTATATTTAAGTTGCCAAGGCATCTAAGCAGTTGAAATAATCTGAGAAAGCACTTAATAGTGTGGCCTCATATAAACTACGAAGACAGTCTTGTGATGAAGTTGAGAGGAAAAGTTAAGGACTCAAATCAAATAGGCATGCATTTCTTTATGATAGTACATCAGGCACTGCTGACATATTGGCCAACTCAGGTATAGCGTAACAACAAATAAGCATTCGAATCAAGCAATACAGCAAAGCAGACAATTGAACTATTTGTAATTTGGTAGGATTACACGTTGAGGGCACAAGCCAAGAAAGCAGCCCACTCGCAATACATTTCACATGTACTAAAACACACTGGCTTACCATATGTTGATGTGAAGCCTAGCTGCTGTTGCAATGTTCTTTGAAGATATCGTCAGCATCCCGTGGTTGCAAATCTAGTTGTTGTAGTTTATTCTACACCATCTATTTAGGTAAAATTAATTTTAATCGCATGCACTGGTCCGAATTGATCATCAATGGTCCATCTAAACTAATGAAAGAAGGGTGTGTCCATACACGACAATATGTCTGCTTCCCTCTATTTTTATGCTTGTTCAAGGTGCCAACCCCAAAAGAACAAATATTTTGCTTGATGGGGTTGGCAGCTCCATAATTAATAGAAGCATCAAATTAGTCATGCAACTTGGGAAGATCAAGAACACACAAACAAGTAATGAACAGAGGCTCGGAGCAGTGATGTAATAGCTAGCATCAGAAAATGTAGGGTAAAATGAACAAAAAGCAGCGGAACCACATGCTAGTTTGCTGATGTGTAATTAAGCATAGAGAACATTAAGTAGTCTGATGGAACCAACAGGTGGCATCAGAACAAAACTAAAGCATATTAACTATATGTGCACTGATATGTAATTTAGCACATGTAACATGTTCACTGCCAGAAGTATGGCCCTACAGGTGCAAGCAGAATAACGTGTCTCATGAAAAACTGAATGATGCCCTGAAGAAATTCAAAGGTGTGGTGCTTATGCTAGGAAAGTGAACGTAGGTGCCGGCCGTTGGATAATAGTACCTGATTCTCGGCGGCGTATGGGTATCGTTGTCATACTTGATAGCTAAGGATCGTCGATGGTGCTCATGTTGCGGTTGAGTTTGGGCCGGCTGTCGCCGTCGCTGAAGCGGCTCCGGTGCTACGGTTTCTTCGCCTGTCGACATACAAGAAAGCTCATCTGTGGTAAGTGAACAGTTGCACGATAAAGAGAAAAACTGAAGGAGTACAAATCGAAATAACCTGATGAGGCTGCAGCGTCGGTAAAGCAGGGCCGGTGGAGTTGAATATGGCGTCCGTGGAGCGGGTCCGATGCAGTGGACGAAGGCTTCGGCAGGCGCGTTGTACAGTGCTTTCGGTGAGGCGGATCTGTTGCGGCGAACGAGGGCTTGTTTGGAGGGCCAGCGAAGGGGCGGACGAGGGAGTCAGTGAAGGGCCTACGTTGTGGTGGACGAGGGCGCCGGTTAAGAAGATCCGGTGCGGTGGACCATGATGGCGGTCAAGGAGATCTAGAGCGGGGGACAATCCAGTCGCTGAAGCGGCTCCGGTGAAGTGGTGAGTTGGCAGTTGGGGGTTCCAAGGTGCGGAAGGTAGATCTGGCGGGGTGTGAGGTCCACCGCTACGGCGGAGGACTAGATTCGGCGGCTTGCCATGGTTGGGGGGGGGTCGGGGAGGGGAAGGGGAGGGGCTCTGGGGAAGAATGTTGGGGGTAAAGAGGGGAAAACAATGGAGTTACCAAAGCAGCCATTTTCCGTTCATGTGGTAGGGGTAAAATAGGAATATCGCAGGGCTAAACTTTCGGGCGCGTGATATTTCGATGTGAGCGGGAAGTTTGAAAGCTTTTGGCGCCTAAAATTATAAGTATTCTGCTCTCATCCGACTGACTATGATATCATGCCGACAATTTGTTTGTTTTGCACGCAAAAAAATGTGCAAGTTTTGAAAATCAATGTCTCCAACTTGAAACTTAGATTGTCCATTCAATTCAAATATGGATCATTGAGCTACTACAAGCAAATACCATCATACGGTCCAATTCAAATGAAATTCCAAATGTGTTTATCCTAAATATGATGACAAAAGCAAAAATGTGTATGTGTATGAATAAAGTGGATGATTATAAAGTTTGAACATGCCCGTATGTGTATATCTCTAGGTTTGATATATGAATTTGAAATCACGAAATCCCAGCTTAAAAAATGTACCTCTGTTTAATTGAATTACAAAAGCTAATGATGGAGTCAAATTCCAAAATTCCAATCTTAGGTTTGTAATTCTGGTACATCAAGGTATATCACGCATGCTCAAAAGTATCGTTATCTCATAGTACAAACTGTGAAACAAATTGGTCAACCATGAGTGCACAATATCTCAATTACGCTAAAGTCCCTCAAATATAGACACCTCACTCTTTATTTGAAGTTAACCCCCCCCCCACCACACACACACACACACATAGAGAAGTCGTTCTCTCCCCCAAACACCAACACACGAGCGCATTAACACCCCTCTCTCTTGTAAAGTCCAGAACCCAACATAGGTCTCTATCACTTTGTCTCTCGGGCATGCACACATCTCTTCCCTCACTCTCTAGGTCTCCCTCTATCTCTCTTACCCAAGCACACGCACTATGTAGAGTGTATATTTCCCATACACACAAAACGCCGCCTCCAAACGTCTATCTTCCTAGTTATGTGGTTCTCGCACACTCACCTCACACACCACCCCCACTGCAAACAAGCACACTTTGTCTCCTTGTGTACCACTCTCCTCTTTCTATCTCTCCCACATGCGGACCTGCCCCAGCTCCTTCCCTGTATACATATATGTTGTGACTCTTTGCATAGCTCCCTAATGTATAATCGTTCTCGATTTCGCGCATTGTTCTCTACACCATCTATTCTTGATCTCTCATGAAGTCCCTATCACACACACAATGACTCGCTTCCCTTGCGTCTCTGTTCATAGGCCAATTTCGGATAACATCAACATTGTATCCCTATCTATACGCCATTTATGGACACAAACGACCCCTCTCGCCCCCTCTCTTCCTCTCTCTCTCTCTCTCTCTCTCTCTCTCTCTCTCTTTCTCTCCGTCGCTAGCTCTCTTTTTCTCTCGCTCTCACACCCCTCTCCCACACACACACTCGATGTCTCTTCCAAATAGTCTGCTCCCCCGCCCGCACCCGTGCTATCTCGCTACTACACATGTCACACCATTCCCCTTCCCTTACACTAGGTTTACATCATCAGTGGTCTCTCTACTCCACATACACTCTCTCCCTCTCACACACAACCGCATGCACAAACAGACACAGACACGCACAAACACCCATTTATCTGGATCCTCATCTCTCCTCATGTCCGCATGTGTATCTCACACACTCACTCTCTAATTATGTATATGTGTCTCCATGTTACACAACACAAAGCCCCATGTACATGTCTCTCTCTATCCTCCACACACATAGACACAAAGAATCTGTTATCATTGCCTCAGTCTATAACATATCACACACGCACACTATCTCTCTCTCACTCACTCTCTGTCTCTCTCTCTCTCTCTCTCTCTCGCAAACACGCTCAACAAGGGTTTCCCCGTGAATAACTTACCGTCTATTCATCAATAGTCGTGGCAGTATGGCGAACACGAGACGTGAAAAAGAATAAATCTACATGTGCTTAGACCACCTAGTATGACTACTAGGAATAGAGCAAGCCAAAAAGCGTGATGCCGTCACCCCCTCCTTGTCGGCGACGGGAAAATCTTTATTTTACACAGTCAAGAAGTCATTGTGCTAAGGCCTGACATGCCGAGGCGTTGAATAGAATGTAGATGCTAGTTTATGGAAGCAAGTATCGATAATACGTTTGTATCTCCATACTTATATTTCTTCTCTGATAAAAAACCGAGTTGGTGATGATGGTATGTGTGCCATCTTGCAATATAGACCGTCTGATCTATATCTGACAGATGGAAATTAAACTAAAAGATACCCGCACCCCTCTCCACATTTGCAGACAAGGCCTTCCCTCGTTCATCCTTATCTCCAACAAACCTCATTATTGAGCAATTAAGAAAGGAAGCCTCTGGAACATACTGGCCTGGTGGCCGCTGCCGGCGTCGTCAATCCCTATGCCTCCGCTCAGTCCGACCACCAACCACCACCACACCCCACTCCTCTTCACCTTATCTCATATTTCTCGAGATATCATTAGTTTTTACACATGGGATTACTCCTGCAAGGGTCAATCACAACAAGTGTTTTATAAAAAAATGCATCTTGATGTTCCGTGCAATGCATAGATCTTGCTAGTACTCGTACACAAGACTAAGTTGGTGATGCTGGTGTGTCTGCCATCCGTCGTTTTTGACCACTAGATCTACATCTAACGATTGTGAGGTAAGTTTTTTCCTTTTCTCACCAACATCCCACTTGTCTACCAATTTGCAGAAAAACCAATAACTAGTATCTTAAAACCAACCACATCCCTCCCTGACCTCACCAAAACAGCCCAAGGAATATATTCTAATTGAAACATAATATATCCCTAGTGACATATGTATATCAAAATTAGAGTGTTTTGTACCAAGTTTGTGAATAAGTATTATTCTAATTATGATTCATTGCAACGGACATGAACATTGCTAGTATTTCCAACCATGCATTTTTCCCTAGTATTCCATAGTTTCGAGTTTTCCAGCAAGATATTAGTCACTCATGGTTGATATTTACTTTCAATCATGTACACATATGCACTATGTAACTAGCCTTGCTTATTGGCTTACAAAGCTTAACTTTCACTCCTACTTACAATATGTAGAGTATTTAACAAAAAACTACCACTTTCAACTAGCTCTAGGAACAATCTATTATACAAAAATAGCAAAAACATACCCAAAATTTCTTAATCCACGCCAAAAACTACCTACTACTCCTACCAATTAGGTTCGTTTAAACCCATTTATGACAGGGTTGGCCCACACGTCTGTGCTAATGAGGCAGCTTAAACCAACACATTTTGTTTGACTGTTGACACGAGGGACCCACATCTGACCTTCTATCCTGTTATTCCCCCTCAAATCATTATTTTTCCTGAACATTACTTCAAACAGTACTGATGCGTGTTCGTCGGTGGTGCCGGTGATGAGCGAGTTGGCCACCGCTCCACTGGGCAGGCCGGACGCCGCGCTGGCCTCCGCACGGGTTGGCAGGCTGGCCCGAGTGTGACTCACGAGCGAGCAAGCCGCCGCGCTGGCCTTCGCTCGAGCCATATGGCTGGCCTTAGCGCGGCGCGCGCGAGCAAGCCGCCACGCTGCCGTGCCAATCTAGCTAGCAAACCTTGCAGACAAGCAACTGGACGGAGCTATCTTGGCTAGCTAGCGGCCGCGAGCGCCGGACGGAGCTGGCATCCGGGCTGCCGCAACATGGGCTCCGCACCACTGGCGGTTTTGACCTCGCCTTCTACCGGCGACGGTAGCTGCGTCCCATGGCCGAGGATGACTAGGTGGATGGGCCGGAGGTAGGAGGTCACTCGAGGATATTTGTTGGTAAGAGCATGTACACTGGTTGATAAGGTAGTCTTATCTTAAGTCTGCCACGTATGCAAGTGGTAGTAGTTTCTTGGCATTTTAGTGGTTTCTTGCATTATTAGAGCAAGCACAATAGAGCTGAGTTAGCGTGCTATAAGAAATAAACTAGTATATTTCTGCTTAGTTGGAGGAAAGTGAAGAGGAGAGATAAGGTAAGCGGGCACTTCGTGAAGAGCCAGCTCTAGCACGTGCTCCTAGGCACTTTGTGCGAATGAGAAGTGGGCCACATAATAAAAAAGTAGTACACTCTTTTGATCTATTATTGTACATGTTGGCTATAAGATGGGCTGTAGATGACATGGCACTGGCTTATAGCCAGCAGCTGGCTATACTATTAACCATGCTCTTAGGGGTTTCTTGTAAGGAACAATGTACGTACTACTAGCGACAAAAGGCGATTCTAGGTTGCGTTGTACTCCAACGAGTACTACTAATGGTCGCGGGAGTGTATACCTCATTTTGTGGGTTCGATCCGGGCCGAACACACGACGGCCTTTTTTTTAAAATAGTACTACTACACTTTGTTGCGAGCCAATATTTTACATGGGTAGTTTGAGTTTTGAAGTCAAACGGACGTGCGGCCCCACAATCTGGGTGCACTGGACAGCCTAGCCACGTGAACGTGTTTTCCTTCCCAGCATCCCGTCGCTTGCATGCTAGCCCTAGCCGCACCTTGCTTGCAGCTTCCTCATCAGCTAGTAGCATATTTAAACTAGCGCCTCCCAATTAAGCCCGAGGAGCCGGAAAAGCCTGGCAGGGCATTGGGAACTGTGCAATATGGCTCTGTACGTAAAGTGCTCTACTACTGCTCTGTATCTTGTGGCGTTGCACGCACGGACTTCACTCCATTATCGGCTCTACTATAAAAGAAATTCCTCTTGACATGTTTTTTTTGAAACGGAGGCAAAAGCTTTGCTTCATCTCATTCATAAAGAAGGAACTACTAACAAAATTTGACGAGATCCATTACACCTCCACAAATGGAAGCGAAAAGCCTAGTCTTGCTGTACCAAATAACTCAAATGTTCTGCCCCCGCAGTAACCATCGATGATAAACAGACTGCTAGTGTGTGCATGAGAGGAGCGGCTGAGTAGGCCAACTACATGAGAGGAGCGGCTGAATAGAGCACCGAGAGTACCCACTAGGCCACTGCGCAGGTGTACTTCCCCTGCATTGATAGTACAGCGATGGTTCTAGAGAACAGTAGTACCCTCCACTTCCAACTGTAGCTCCTTGGCCCTGAGATTCAAGAGTTCAAAACTGGTGCACTATACTAGACTAGACTAGAAGTACAGTACATTGCACTACTAGTTGAGAAAAGTAGTACTAGTACTGCTATAGTACGAGTACGTACTCCTCCGTCACATAATGTAAGACATTTTTTGACACTAGTTGGCGTGTACAAAGAATGGCAAAAACATACCCAAAATTTCTTAATCCACGCCAAAAACTACTACCTAGTGCAAAAAATTTCTTACTAGTGCTATTATTTACAGTATAATGCAATTCCATAACGTCCCATGATGCTAGTACTAGTAGTAAATAATAGCCTCACCCCTTCGCTGAGGAACGATCTACAGTTGGAAGGGACGAGACCCTGCGGTTACTACGCTCTTATCTCCTCCTCGCCAGTTCCCCTCCCCCCCGAAGAGAAGGCAGTTCGTCGCTGCTCCCATGGATTCACCAGGTGGTTCTCCTCCTCATTGAGGCTGGGAGACCTTGGACGACGATCCTCTGGGAGAAATCGCACGCCGCTCCGACGTCCTCACCGCCGCAAGACTCGGTGCTTCCTGCACCAACTTTTTCAAGACGCTACTTAAACAGGCTTGGGAAAAGGCCATGCTTGTTGGTCTTCCATGCGTCCTCGAGGAGAAGGTTCTTCTATGGGACAATCCTTCGAATAGTCCACCACTCCCTGGCCATGGTTGCACGTTGACTCCGCTAGAGTTGCCGACGTTGAGAGGTAGTCGGATTTTGTCCGATGAGCAGGTCAGTAATGGAGTTTGATCATGTAGTACTTAGTTATTCCATTTCCATCCCATAATTTCTCCGCTGCCCACCGTCTTATATATAGGTCTGGGTCGGTGCCAACGAAGATTGGCTTGCATACCTCTGGCCGGATACCACCATCATTTTGCAAGACATCCACAGCAGTGCGGCCGTTCCGGTAGACCCCTTCTCCACCATTGGGATCGGCCTTCCAGACTGGCTGGGCTTGAATACGTATGATGATGCCTACATGAGATTGAAGAAGATAGCAATTGCGGACCCGCCGACAAAGCGACGCGGCTACGACGATTACTATCTCATCGCGGTGTTCGACATAAGGATTGCCATCAATGCAAGAGGCAGTAACGGCAGAGGCTGGCGCATGTTGGCGGCGGCAGATTTGTACCCCTACACGTTCGAAGATGCCATGCGCCATCTAGGCCGCATCTTCGCGGTGACAAGCCATGGGACTTGTTTCATCTGGTTGCCATCCTACGGTACGGGAGATTACAAACGGAATGCACAAATCATCATTTGCATCCCTAACGGTACTCCATTATTTTGCATGGACCAGTCATCCCCCGATCAAAATAAGATCGCCGATCCTGGATGTGCATTTGCATCCGCGATTCGGTCTAACCTGGAACCTTGTAGCTGACTTTGGCATATTGGGATCAACTATCTTAGCAGTCGTTACCCATGGTACCACTGATGTGCAACATGGTCACACAATCTACCACGATCAGACCGTCACCATCTACCCAGGTATTCCATTTTTTAACCCTCTCGCCTTCTCTTTCATTGTTGTACTAGTAGTATACTTTGTAGTACTAGTAGGAGTACTTTTTACCTTGGAGGACGCATATAGCTAGCTAGGCCCTTGAATACTTGAACCCACTAGCTGCCACCATTTTTGTTTTTCCATGTCTTACTATCTCATCCATGTAGCCAAGAGTGGCTATATATAATAAGCCGGTTATTTTACTTCCTCTATACCGGAGTAGTACTATTTACTGCATAGTATTTCTGACCGCCATATTTGAGCACAACATTATTATGCATGGACCTTGACTATGTACGTCACCATGTGTCCAGATCTGGGATGCCGCGTGTACCAGATGAATGGCGTCGAGTTCGACCCCCGTGATGCTACGTGGGTGCCGAGGAACACTCTTGGAGAGTACTCGCTTTTCATCGGGGACAGCTGCCCCATTGTGAAGCGAATGCCACCTTCCGTGCACGACATGGAAGGCCTGCCGTTCATGAAGCATGGTTGTGTCTTCAGTGCGCACCGCCGGATGAACGACATGCTGGGACACGCTATCCCTGATTTATGCCGCTTCAGCTTGGATGAGTCTCCATCATGTGGAACCGGACTAGAAAGCTGCGACAATGATTCCCGTTGCCCACCGCTATGGATCGTGCCATCCATGAAGAACACTTGGGACTGGAACCTGGAGGAGGACATGTAGCCCATCTATAACGTGTAAGTGGAGTACGGTAATTGTGAACGATAGCGTTGTGAATATATGTAGACTAGTCATGCACAAATTTATCACATGAATTAGAGATGAACTTGTGTGGCATACTGGCATTTTTCCTTTAGAATTTATTACTAGTAAATGTGTTATGTGTACGTGCAACTTGTGTGGTTGTTGCACGGGCTCCAACACACTCTTTGAGAAAAAAAGGTGGCACAACTTTGGATATACATGACGTGGCGGCATCATATAGTAGCATCGTTCGCTATAGTTGTAGTACACTCCTACTAGGACGACAACTCCTATAAAACCTTGCGCTTGGCTCTTTGCCTCTTCGGGAGGTTCAACAGTTCATACTCGTGTGAACCTTACACTTGGCTCTTCGCCTCTTCGGAACGTCCAACAATGATGATACTACAGTACAATATGCTTCTGGCAGTCTGACATCGATTAAACTGCTGCATGTCCACCGCGAGGGCAAGGTCGAGGGCGAGGGCGAGGGAGAGGGAGAGTGTTGTGGGTTTGTCACGGCAGATGTCCTCGTGAAAGGACTTAGTCGGGGATCCATCGCAACAGGTTAGCTTAAAGGGGTTAAACCGGACAAGGGGACACGGGAGTTTATACTAGTTCGGCCCCTTCGATGAAGGTAAAAGCCCACGTCTAGTTGTGATTGGTATTGCTAGGGTTTCGAAGGCCAGGGAGCGAATCCGCTTTTTCTGGCTCTCGAGTTGTTGTTGTCTGTCTCTAAACCGCGGCCGGGTCGTCCCTTTATATACATAGGTTGACGCCCGCCGGGCTACAGAGTCCCGAAGCCAGATTATAAACGTATCCGGTTCGGCCTCTCTCTTTCTATCTT
Source organism: Triticum urartu (assembly GCF_003073215.2). Lineage (NCBI taxonomy): Eukaryota > Viridiplantae > Streptophyta > Magnoliopsida > Poales > Poaceae > Triticum > Triticum urartu. The sequence continues at coordinate 306,883,774 of NC_053026.1, forward strand.
ACTATACAAGTTACATGACTAGTCCGGTTTACATTTACAGACTGTAACCCGCCTTTGGGCCCTCCGTAAAGCGCCATCATCTTTACATCTTCATGGGCTTCTAATCTTCAAAGAGTCAACTCGGCTACATAAGGCCGGTTTACCTGCAGTAGTAATATCCCCAACATTAGGCCCCAGATTGGTTTGAACTTGTTCATGTCAATCTTCCACACTTTAGAAAAAATCTTCTCTCTTATCTTCATTTTTGATCTTGTAAACCGCCGTGACGTCATACTTCAAAATTACGATAAACCGCCCTGACGTCATCCATCCGTTGATGTCGGAGATTTCCTTCATTTAATATATATCCAGTCATCGAGGCGACACCTTTATTAACTTATCCATTTTTTGGGCTCCTCGATTCCCGTACATGCCATTTTATCACTTCGCCTTATAAATAGGACCGAGGGGTCATTTTCACCGTTTCCCCCCGTGCCTCTTCGCATCGTCTTCCTCGCGCCGCTCAGCCTCTGGAGCTCCGCCGCCACCGTCGACCGTCGCCTCTGCTCCGACCTTGGCCGCTGCATCACCCTGAACGCACCAGAATACTGCGGCGCCCTTCCGCTTCCTCACCAGCTCCGGTAAGTTCTCTGCTTTTTTCACCATAGATCTGTTCTAGGGTTTCGACATTCTTCGCAGTTCTTCCGAAGTTCATCAGTGCTATTCTTCCCTGTTCTTCCTTTAATAGATGGACAATTCATGCTTGATGCATCTCTTGCCGTAGCTTACCTACCATGGTCATCACAAATCCTTATGCGCAAAGAACTGATCTAGTCTGTCAAAAATTGCTTCAGTTTTGCACCCTTTCAAGATCCAATTATTTTTGCTTTTCTGTCTTATCTTTAGATCCGAAAGTTTTATACATCACTGTGAGATCTGTTTCTCTGTTCCCGTGAGATCCGTTTCTCCTCGCACCAATATAAGTGGTTTAACATTGTATAAATAGTCTATGCCATTAGCCCTCTGATAAACCGGAAGAGCATGTTACCTTCACAATTATGCTCCGGTTTAACAGTGTCTGATCAACCCTGTGCTAGCATTACCTTTCTCTCTCATTATACTAGTCTTCGGGTTGTACCATTCATCATATCAGCATATTTCTTACTCCCTTGTCTCTTGTGTATAATCATGCGTAATTTATAAACCGACCTTTCATTTTCAGTTTGTTCGCTTTGCAATGGCCAAACAATTCACTGCCTGCAACTGGGCTCATTCCCGGGTTACTGAGGCTCAATTGAATGAGATGGTTAGCATCGGCTCTCTGCCTAAGAAAACTGAGATCAAATGGCGAGTTCCAGGAACAGAGAATCCTCCAACCCCAAGACAAGGCGAGGTGGTAATCTTTGTTGACCATATAGGCCGTGGTTTCAAACCGCCAGGGTCAAAATTTTATCAAGATGTGCTTGCCAGCTTCCAACTGCATCCACAAGATATTGGTCCCAACTCAGTCTCCAACTTATGCAATTTCCAAGTCTTCTGTGAAGTCTATTTACAAGAAGAACCAACTGCAGAATTGTTCCGGGATTTCTTTCACTTAAACCGGCGCACAGAGTTTGTGAATGGCCTGAACACAGAGCTTGGTGGTGTCTCGATTCAAAAGCGGAAAGAAGTGGAATTTCCTCATGCCAAACACCATAGCCACCCAAAGGAATGGAACCAAACATGGTTCTATTGCAGAGACACTTCGCATGAGGATGAAAATCCCCTCCCCGGCTTCCATGATCATAGATTATCCAATACTCACCCAATGCCACAACGCCTGAGCTCCTCAGAAAGGGCAAAATATGCTCCTCAAATCGCCAAGCTCCGGGCCTTTATGGAAAACGGTTTAACAGGTGTGGATTTTGTGCGCTGTTGGATATCCTGGAGTATCTTGCCGCTAAGCCGGCGTCCTAGTTTAATGTGCGAATATACCGGTGAAGTTGACGATCCTCAACGCCACTGCAACATCCAATTATCTGAGGAAGAAGTCACTGAAGGTGTAAAGAAAATTCTGAATGAATCGGAACTGGTCTGCAGTCAAACCGGTCTGAGTCCCTTCTATACCAAGAACAAACCGCCAGCTGTAAGCATTACACTTCCTCTTCATCTCTAATATCTTTAACTTATACAAGCTGTAACCCTTCTTCTTTATATATATATAGGGTGATGACCCTTTCTGGAAACGGAAATCCATAGAGAAAGCGGCAAAGCCAACTGGAGACAAAGTGGTCAAACCAACCCCCCTCCCCCCCGAAGACCAAAGCCGTAAAATGGACGTCAAAGCGGAAAACGGCTGACCGGATTAATATAGAACTTGATGATGATACCGATGACCCAGAATTTGAGGTAGAACTTGACTCACTTGGCTCTCTTTTTATGCATCTTGTTAACGATGATCTTCCTCAGGAGGAGGCAGAAGCTAGTCAGGCTAATGACGTAGAGGTAATTACCCTTTCCTCCGGTTCAGACTCTATGCCAACACAAAAAACTCGCCAAGCAATCCGGAAGTAAGCTTTTCTCATCCTCTTGCTCACTTGGATCCAACATTTATTTTTAAGACTCAACAGCATGAAGCTCGCCGGACAACCCGCCACAGTGGCCAACAGGTCACCTCTACCGATTTACCTGATACTCCAGTTCGGAAGCGCCGGTCTGAGGTCTCTCCTACTTCTGAGCATTCTTACCCCAAGGCAGGTTATTTCAGACAGCCTCTTAATCCGTCCGATTCAAATTATCAGGTGACACCTCCTTCCTCTTCTGGTGAATCGACAGCAACTCAACCCCCCCCCCTTTGAAAACTATGGCAGGGTGAGTTATGAAAAACCTTTCCTTTCAATGCGCCCTACATATTTTGAATAGGATGTTAATCCTTTTTTATTCTGTTGGCAGGGCCAAAGCCAGACCCAGCAAGAAAGCTCGGGTCACCAATCCGCCAGAAGACCCTGTTGCCGAAGAAGAAGAACAAAGAGGTGAACCGGAGTAGACTGGTGAACCAGAAGGCCTCCATCCTGAAACAACTTTTGATGATCTGCCCCTTGACGGCCAACATACTGACGAACCAACAGATGCTGAGCCTGCCGCCCCTGATACTGAACCGGCAGAACCAAGCCGGGCTAATCCAATGAAAGACACTGAAATTCCATCACCATCCACCAAAAATCCTGAAGGCCAAGGTGATGACGTTATTATTACTAGAACAGGCCACATCTCTCCTGGTCATCCCGTCATTTTGGCTCAGCATAGTGCCAAAGAAGAGCAAATTGCCAGGGATAAAGGTAAATGGAGCAGCGACTTATCAAACTATGTTCATCTTAACACTGATGAGCTTCATTCCGGCTTCTTGAACCGTCTGCACTCAAACCAGGATTATGAAGCCGGTTTGGTTAATTTGATGAAAGAACGATATGAGGTAAATGCTTCTCCCTTGTACATTGATTTATAGCTGAAATACTATTCCAAGTAGCCTCCAAGATCCGTTATATGATTGTTAATCATAAACCGGGTCTTTGTAACACTTCAAGCATCCCATCATTGATCCTTGCAAAGGCGTGTCCTCAATCACAAAAAAACTCATGTTTGAAAAAAAAATTAGATAACGTTCTGCAGCATAGCCCCCAAAGGTCGGTTTAACTTGGCAAGTTAATCCGGTTTTTAATCCACACCATCGGTTTAGAACAAACGTACATTAGCCCCCAAGTGTCAAGGATAATGCTTGCATTGTTCTGGAGACTTGTATATAGGGTAGTATTTGAGAGAAAATAGGCATTAGCCCCCAAGTATGAAGTGGATAACTTGTTATATGCTTTATACTTAGTGCATAAATATGTTGTTTTGTTGAATATACCTTCAATGTTGTAGGCTGAACTGAGAAGCAAAGATGCCCACAACTCTGACTTGCAAGAAAATGTGAGGTCTCAACAAGTCGAAGCTGCAAAAGCCAAAGAGGAGCTGACGCAGGCCCTAGCCGGAATGGAAAAATTGAAAGAATCCTTCAACCAAGATCGTGCTGAATGGGAAACCGAAAAAACCGGTTTGACCAAAAGAGCTGTAGATGCCGAGGAAGCCCTGAAACCGGTGGTTGAAGAACTAGCCGGTTTGAAGCGCCAAATCAACGCTATGACCTCTGCTATCTTTGGTAAGTGTCTGCTTATGTATGTTGCACCAGTCAATGAATCTTAAAACTTTCCAAAATGTTGATAAAATCTTTGGCAGGAACTCGGATCACTCATCTTGGTGCAGATATGCGGATGAAGCTCAAAGCGGCATATACATTGGTTGAGCAGCTATACTCTGGATCTCAGTGAGCCATTAGTACAGCGGCTTATAACAAACCGGCGCCAACGTTGATTAAGGAGACCCTTGAGAAGTTGGGCATGTTACCGCCGCGTATTGTCGAGTTGAAAAGAGCCACTGCAAGAGCAGGAGCATTAACTGCCCTTATTCGAGCCAAGGCCTGGATTCCAGACCTTGCAACGGAGGATATCATTAAAGGATATCCAGGCGTTAAAGAAGACGGTTCAAACTTTGACAATGATGATCTTCGGCGGCTGACCAAACAGATGTGGCCAGCGGCCAGCAAATTGGCTGAGGACACCGTTTTGTCCCATTTTCCACCGTTTTATGATGTAGAAGGGAAAAGACAGCCGGCCGATATCCATGAAGTCGAAGAACTTGTGCCTCCGATTCGTAAGCACACTTATGCCCCTGATATTAACCCTTCTGATCTTATCCGTGAGGAAGTAGTGTTCCAAGCATTAATCGGAATCGATTGGTCAACGGCTGATTTGCGGCTGGGGAGGGATGAAGAAGCACTGACACCAACTGATCCGCAACCGTCAAACCGTCGTGATGAAGAGTCCTGATCCGGTCGCCGGTTTATATGGCTACTGTGAAAAACAATGGCACTGTTTGAACCGCTTTGAAGCTTCATGTAATAGGATAGCTGAAACTTCGTTTATCTGCCATGCCATCGAGCATGTTTCATAACACTTTGTGACAATCTGTACCGCCCTTCAGGATATATTTTATGCATAGCCTATGATGACTTGCCTTCCTGGGTCCAAAAAATTTAAAAGTGTCTAGCGGTTTACCGCTAAACATGTCATAATATCCAAGAAGTATATAGTACTTTAGCTGAATAATCAAGTGTTTGTACAAAAAATAATGTACAGAACATACCTCATTGATTGACCAAATGTGTATACAGCAAAGGTGTTTAACACCAACCCGATACGTTTGATAATTTCATCTTCATAATGCTGGTCTATCTATTAAACCGGAACGGTATAACTACCGGATTTTCTTTATAACACTGGTGATTTAGTCAAACCAGACCGGGTCAATGACCACCGGTTTATAATTGATCATGTGCCAACAACTGGTGGTTGGAAAGCAAGCCGGGTCAAGGACGCCGGTTTATCAAAAAATACTTATGATTGTCAACAAACAAAATTCAAATAGGAAAATATGCGAGGCTTTTTACGAGCTGCCAGGCTCCAAATCGAGGCTTTTCATGGGCTGCCAGGCCTTTGAGTTAAACCATTTAACAAAGCCTTTTAAGACGGGCCTCCAATTAACCAATCATCGTTTTAACTGTGACAAGTTCAGGGTCTGTAAAAGATTGACTTGTCAAACGTTCGATGGGTCATGCCAGGATTACCTGGATAGGAGTGGCTTACTTGATGAAGGCAGGTTAACCCGGGGTTTTAGGTGAATACACCAGGCTTCCAAGCCGTGGCTTGATAGCCAATTACGAGGGTCCTTTCAAACTCTTTGTTGCTTTGCAAAAAAGAGCCCCCAAGAAACTTTGTGAGCGATTCTCAGCGTGTGCCTATGTTTGAGTTTGTATTGTGTACAATACTCTCTTTGGCTCCACAAATTTTTCCTTGTGTGGCTGAAATGCCTATCAAGAGGTGTAGCTGTAGTTCAAACATGACCAAGCCCCCTAGTGATTTTCTATATCTTTATGCAGCTGCTAAAGCCGGTTTAACAAAGACTCCACTTTGACCGTTAACTTGTAAAAGCACACATATGATATAAGAAAGAACAAATACCCCACTTATAACGGAGGCTCAAGTTTATTATATGGTATATTGAAAGTGCGTTATATCGACTAGAGGGGGGTGAATAGGCGATTTTTATGAAAGTCTTCAAAACGTGAGAGTTGTGAAGACAAACAGTGAAGATCATGCCTATTACTATGCAGCGGAAGTTAGATTACAATAGGCCAGCCATGGTCATGTATTCAATAGAGTGAAAGCGCAATGACAAACAGCTTCAGTGTAATAAGGATCAGGTAGGAAGAAGTTATGAAGCTGAACAGATCATACATTCATGTTGTGAAGACAAAAGATAAAGCAAGCATGCAATGGCTTCACAATGAATAACTGTAAGTGAAAGGAAGTGAAGATGAAACCAGTGACACGTTGAAGACAATGATTTGTTGGACCAGTTCCAGTTGCTGTGACAACTGTACGTCTGGTTGGAGCGGCTAGGTATTGAAACCAAAGGACACACAGTCCCGGACACCCAGTCAAGGACACTTAGTCCAAGACACCCAGTCCTCACCGTTTTCTCCTTGAGCTAAGGTCACACAGACCTCGCCTAATCACTCAGGTAAGTCTTCAAGGTAGACTCCCAAACCTTCACAGACTTCGTTCACTAACAATCCACAATTTCTCTTGGATGCTCAGAACGCGACGCCTAACCTTCTGGAGGATGCACAGTCCTCAAGTGTAATAAGTCTTCAAATTACACAGACACGAAGACTTAAGTGATGCCCAATTTACTCTGGCTCTGGGTGGTTAGGGCTTTTCTCCTCACTGGGAATTTTTCTTTCAAAGGCTTCGAGGTGGGTTGCTCTCAAACGACAAAAGCCGTGCACTGAAATCTGAGCAGCCAACCGTTTATGGTTGTGGGGGGTGGACTATTTATAGCCACTTGGCAACCCGACCTGATCTGTCCAAAATGACCCTGGGTCACTAAGGAACTGACACGTGTACCAACGGTCGAATTTTGAACTCACACGGCAACTTTACTTGGGCTACAAGTAAAGCTGACTTGTCTGGCTCTGGACAAGATTTTCTCTCAAAGTCTTCGCTCGAAGACATAGGATTTGAATTAGGCATCACTACAGTCATTCTGACTGGTTCTTTTGGACCCCACTTAACAGTACGGTGATTCCTATGACACTACATAAATGAAATAAAACTACGAAGGATCTAAGTCTTCGAGTTCCATAAGCTTCATAGGGAGTCTTCTCATGTCATTGTCTTCAATATGAATATCTTCATAAACCACCATTGTCTTCAATGTCTTCGTACATTTTTAGGGGTCATCTCTGGTAATAAAACCGAATCAATGAGGTACTTCTACCTGTGTTTTCCTGCAATTCTCACAAACACGTTAGTCCCTCAACTAGGTTTGTCGTCAATACTCCAAAACCAACTAGGGGTGGCACTAGATGCACTTACATATATACACTGTCATAAATATGTACAGATGAAGAGCCTATGGCTTCAAGTATAGTAAGGCCAAAGGAGAGCTATGTTCCATGGCCGCTTTGTCTCCTCCTCCGATTGACGTGAGTCTTCATGCTCTCGAACATCAATGAGGTAGTAGGATCCATTGTGCAGATTTTTGCTGACCACAAAGGGTCCTTCCCAAGGGGGGGGGTAACTTGTGCATATCAGTCTGATCCTGGATGAGCCGGAGCACCAAATCACCTTCTTGAAAGGTTCTAGTTTTAACCCGGCGGCTGTGATAACGTCGAAGATCTTGTTGATAAATTGCCGAACGTGCTGCTGCAAGATCCCGCTCTTCATCCAACAGGTCCAGAGAATCCCGACGTGCCTTCTCATTATCAGCTTCAACATAAGCTGCCACACGGGGCGAATTGTGACGGATGTCACTAGGAAGAACCGCCTCCGCTCCATAAACCATGAAGAAAGGCGTGTAACCCGTAGACCTATTGGGTGTGGTGTTGATGCTCCATAACACAGAAGGTAGCTCCTCGACCCAACAACCCGACGCCCACTTTAAGGGAACCATAAGCCTTGGTTTGATACCTCGTAGAATTTCTTGATTTGCCCTTTCCGCTTGACCATTAGATTGGGGGTGAGCCACTGATGCTAGATCAAGCCGGATGTGCTCACGTTGACAGAATTCTTCCATCTCTCCTTTTGATAAGTTAGTACCATTGTCTGTTATAATGCTATGTGGAAAGCCAAACCGGAATATCACCTTTTTGATGAATTGAACCGTCGTGGCTGCATCACACTTGCTGACTGGCTCTGCCTCTACCCATTTAGTGAATTTATCAACTGCTACTAACAGATGGGTCTTCTTGTCCTTGGAGCGCTTGAAGGGTCCAACCATATCCAGCCCCCAAGTTGCAAACGGCCACGTAATTGGAATCATCCGCAACTCTTGAGCCGGAACATGCGCACAGCGGGTAAACTTTTGACATCCATCACATCTTTTGACTAAATCCTCGGCATCAGCATGTGCCGTCAACCAGTAAAAACCATGGCGAAAAGCTTTGGCAGCCAACGACTTTGAACCGGTGTGGTGACCGCAATCCCCTTCATGAATTTCTCGCAAAATCTCACAACCTTCTTGAGGAGAAACGCATCGCTGAATTGCTCCTGAAACACTGTAATGATGTAACTCCCCGTTGAGTATGGTCATGGACTTGGACTGCCGGATTATCTGTCGAGCCAACGTTTCCTCAGTTGGTAACTTGCCTCGGTTCATGTAATCCAGATATGGGATCGTCCAATCTGGTATGTAATGCAGAGCTGCCACCAACTGAGCCTCCGAATCAGGAATAGCCAAATCTTCTTCGGCTGGTATTTTGACTGACGGATTGTGCAATACATCAAGAATAACATTGGGCGGAACCAGTTTACGTTGGGAACCAAGATGACTTAAAGCGTCCGCCGCTTCATTCTTCCGCCGGTTTATATGGTCCACCTGATAACCTTTAAAGTGACTAGCCACTGCGTCCACCTCTCGCTGATATGCAGCCATGAGTGGGTCCTTAGAATCCCAAGTGCCAGACACTTGCTGAGCCACTAGATCTGAATCGCCGAAGAACTTAACCCGGCTCAAATTCATCTCTTTAGCCATCCGAAGACCGTGGAGTAAAGCCTCATATTCAGCTGCATTGTTAGTACAAGGGAACATTAAACGGAGGACATAACAAAACTTGTCACCTCGTGGGGAGGTTAACATGACTCCATCCCCCGAACCCTCTAACTGTCTGGACCCATCAAAAATGAATAGTCTAATATGTATTATCTGGTTTCTCCTCAGGTGCCTGTAACTCCGTCCAATCGTTGATGAAATCTACGAGTGCCTGGGACTTGATTGCTGTGCGGGGTATATATTTGAGCCCGTGAGGTCCAAGCTCAATGGCCCACTTGGCAATCCGGCCAGTTGCCTCTCTGTTTTGAATGATGTCGCCCAGAGGAGCTGAACTGTCCACTGTGATAGGATGGCCCTGGAAATAGTGTTTGAGCTTCCGGCTTGCCATAAACACCCCATACACCAGTTTCTGCCAATGTGGATACCTCTGCTTTGACTCAATGAGCACCTCACTGATATAATAAACCGGCCGTTGAACCGGATACTCTTTGCCAGGCTCCTTGCGCTCTACCACAATGGCTATGCTGACAGCCCAGGCATTAGCAGCCACATACAACAATAATGGCTCTTTATCGATCGGTGCTGCCAGCATGGGCGGTTCCACTAGCTGCCTCTTCAGATCTTCAAACGCCTTATCAGCTGCCTCACTCCAGACAAAGTTATCTGTTTTCTTGAGCATCTGATATAAGGGGATGGCCTTCTCTCCAAGGCGGCTGATAAACCGGCTCAAGACTGTAATCCGACCGGCCAGACGTTGCACATCGTTAATACACGCCGGTTTAGCCAAGGACGTAATTGATGCAATCTTTTCTGGATTAGCCTCAATGCCTCTGTTTGAAACCAGAAAGCCTAAGAGCTTGCCTGCCGGGACACCGAAAACACACTTCTCCGGATTGAGCATCATCTTGTAAACCCAGAGATTGTCAAAGGTTTCCCATAGATCATCTATCAATGTCCCCTCCTTTCTGGATTTGACCACAATATCATCCACATACACATGAACATTGCGCCCAATTTGCTTATGAAGGCAATTCTGAACACATCGCTGGTAAGTCCAAAGGGCATGGAAACATAGCAGAAGGCTCCAAAGGGAGTTATAAAGGCTGTCTTCTCCTGGTCCTTAACTGCCATTTTGATCTGATGATAACCAGAGTAAGCATACAAAAAACACAAACGGTCACAACCCGCCGTAGCATCAATTATCTGATCAATGCGAGGGAGAGCAAAGGGGTCTGCAGGCCAAGCCTTGTTTAAATCTGTGTAGTCCACACACATGCGCCAAGTGCCATTTTTCTTAAGAACCAGCACCGGATTGGCTAACCACTCTGGATGAAAAACTTCAACAATAAACCCAGCAGCCAACAAACGGGCTACCTCTTCACCTATAGCCTTGCGTCTTTCCTTGTTGAAACGGCGGAGGAACTGTCAGACCGGTTTGAATTTAGGATCAATGTTGAGTGTGTGCTCAGCGAGTTCTCTCGGTACACCCGGCATGTCAGAAGGTTTCCATGCAAAGATGTCCCGATTCTCACGGATGAACTCGATGAGCGCGCTTTCCTATTTGGGATCCAGGTTAGCGCTGATGCTGAACTATTTGGATGAATCGCCAGGGACAAAGTCGACCATCTTAGTGTCTGTAGCTGATTTGAACTTCAATGCTGGATCATGTTCCGTAGTTGGCTTTTTTAAGGAGGTCATGTCTGCCGGATCAACTTGCTCCTTATAGAATTTTAACTCCTCCGTGGCACAAACCGACTCAGCATAAGCCGCATCGCCTTCTTCACACTCCAAAGCAATCTTTCTACTTCCGTGTACTGTGATAGTCCCCTTATGACCTGGCATTTTAAGTTGTAGGTAAACATAACATGGCCTTGCCATAAACTTAGCATAAACCGGCCGCCCAAACAAGGCATGGTACGGACTTTTGATCTTCACCACCTCAAATGTCAATGTTTCTGACCTTGAATCGTAGTCATCTCCAAAAGCTACCTCCAAAGCTATCTTACCACCAGGATATGCAGACTTACCAGGCACCGCACCATGAAATACCGTATTCGACGGTTTAAGATCCTTATCTGTCAACCCCATACGGCGGAATGTATCATAATACAAAATATTGATACTACTTCCCCCATCCATGAGCACTTTAGTGAACTTGTAACCCCCAACTTGAGGGGCTACCACCAAGGCCAAATGGCCTGGATTATCAACCTGGGGCGGGTGATCCTCTCTACTCCACAAAATAGGTTGCTCTGACCAGCATAAATACTGAGGTACTGCCGGCTCAACAGAGTTGACTGCCCTTTTGTGAAGCTTCTGATCACATTTGCACAAACTTGTAGTGAAGACATGATATTGCCCACTGTTCAGCTGTTTGGGATTGCTCTGATAACCCGACTGCTGCTGCTGCTGACTCCCCTGATGGTTGTAACCTCCCTGGTTGCCTTGGTGTCCTTGATTGACGTGTCCGGTTTGATTGGCTGGAAACCCTAAACCAGAACCACCACCTCCGTAACCCGGCCCGTGGAAACCTCCTCCTGAACCGCCGGGCGGGCCGCTGTCATATTGGAACATATTGGAATTCTTGAAATCCCGCATGATATAACAATCTTTCCAGAGATGTGATGCCGGTTTCTCCTTCGATCCATGCTTTGGACAGGGCTGATTTAACAAACGCTCCAAATTGTTGCCTGGACCTCCACCCCTCTAGGGCTGCTTGCCTTTACAGCGCTGGCCATTCTCCTGCACGTTGGTATTTGCGACAAAGTCCAAACCACTGTCGGCCTTGCGCTTACCAGCGTTTCCATGGCCTGCCGGATTATGTTGTTGTCCTTTGGCATTGCCATTCTTCTTACCCTTCTCTGGTTTGTCCTCCTCTGAATCCGGATCCTTGGTATTATCTGAATCGGCATATTTAACCAAAGCGGCCATGAGTGTTGACATGTCGTTGCAGTGACGTTTGAGCCTTCCCAACTTCTGTTTCAATGGTTTGAAACGGCAATTGCCCTCTAACGTTAAAACTGCGGTGTCTGCATTGATACGATTTGATGAATGCAAAATCGCCGAGACCCGTTTGACCCAATGGGTCGTGGACTCCCCTTCCTCTTGGACACAAGCGGCCAGATCTACAATTGACATTGGCTGCTTACACATATCCTTGAAGTTCTGGATAAACCGGTGCTTCAGTTCGGTCCATGATCCAATAGAGTTGGTCGGCAAGCTCTTCAACCAAGTGCGAGCTGTTCCTTCCAACATCATGGTGAAATATTTAGCACACACCGCCTCATCCACATCTAACATCTCCATTGCCATCTCATAGCTCTCCACCCACGCCTCTGGCTGCAAATCGGCGGTGTAATTTGGTACCTTACGAGGTCCCTTGAAATCCTTGGGTAGTCGCACATTACACAAAGAGGGAGTTAAACACGGTACCCCTAAGGAACTGAACATCGCCCCTGGCTCCATGGAGGCCGTGGGGTGAACCGGAGTATGCTGTCGTGCTCCGTGTCGAGCTGTCAACTCGGCCTCTCGACGTGCGCGGCCATGGTCCACAACATCTTGCGCATTAGCACCTCCCCCAGCCGGGTTCTTCCCTCATGGCAAATTTCGGCGACGTGCACTACTGGACACGGACGGTTCATCCTCCACGTGTCTGCTATAACTCCGGCTTGGACGGGGAGTGGAATGAATCCTCTCATGGCTGTGTGAATATGCTTGCTGTTGATTTAGTGCTGTCTGAAGGAGATCCCTAGCCCGACGCGCTTCCACTACAACTGGTGACTCGCCGTCGGTTGGGAGGGCCGCCAGGCATGAAGCGGCGGCCACAATGTTGTCCAATGGGTTGGAATAATGCCCGGGCGGCGTTGATGGTACAACGTTGTTCTGGCGAGGCAGGTCCGTCGTGCGCGGCTGAACCGGCGCTCCTGCTCCCGGCGCCCCTGCCCGGTTTAGCGTGGGTTGGTTATCAGCTCCTGCACCTGGCGTGTTGAAAAGATTATGCGGCTCATAAACCGACGGGAGACGTGATCGGTACCTTCTTCTCATGACTTCCTCTGAAGCATAATGATCCAGTCTAATCCGGTAAGCCTGTGCTTCCAACTCGGCCCGCTCCGTAGCCATCCTGGCGTTCTCTGCTGCCAGGTCCGCTTTAGCCTGGGCTATCTGATCTTTCACTTTTACAATCTCCGCATCGTGATGATCCCTGGCAGCTGCGTCTACCTCCGCGGACATCAATGTTGCCAGAGCGTTGAACAAATCAGACAAGACTTGGGCCGGAGGTGGCGCCGAGCTTCCTGCCCCTGCTGGTGTGGCCGTCGTTGAACCGGAGAGCATTTCTGCGGCGGTAGATGAATGAGGCGCCGATTGTGTGCCAGCCATGAAGATGGCGGCCCGGTTTGGCAGACCGGGGGAATCCGGAATACTGTTGCCCTCGGATCCTCCCTCAATCCGGCCGTCCTGCAATTGGTAAAGCGATTCGGTTTCTCCAGAAGACTCGTCATCAGAGCAGACTACGGTTTCTCCATCGGACACTGGTCCGTACTCATACCCCAATCCATGGATGACTCCTACGAAAACATGCCTTGCCTCGGGCTGAACCGGCGAAGAACTTGCACGCCGTGCCATTTCGATGATGTCGGTGCAGATGTCCGGCTCGGGGGCCGATTCGCCGATCTTGCCGATGAAGACGTGAATCCCACCAAAGGGGACCCGGTACCCATATTCGATTGAATCAGCCTCGGGACCCCATCCTGTGTTGTCGATGTAGAGCTTGCCGCGGCGACTCTTCGTCATCCGGCCCACAGTGTATACCTTGAGTCCATCAAAGCTGCCCTTCAAGAACTCAAAACCATCGTGCGATAGCCCCACGGTGGGCGCCAGCTGTCGTGGGTTTGTCACGGCAGATGTCCTCGTGAAAGGACTTAGTCGTGGAGCCATCGCAAGGGGTTAGCTTAAAGGGGTTAAACCGGACAAGGGGACACGGGAGTTTATACTAGTTCGGCCCCTTCGATGAAGGTAAAAGCCTACGTCTAGTTGTGATTGGTATTCCTAGGGTTTTGAAGGCCAGGGAGCGAATCCGCTTTGTCTGGCTCTCGAGTTGTTGTTGTCTGTCTCTAAACCGCGGCCGGGTCGTCCCTTTATATACATAGGTTGATGCTCGCCGGGCTACAAAGTCCCGAAGCCGGATTATAAACGTATCTGGTTCGGCCTCTCTCTTTCTATCTTACTATGCAAGTTACATGACTAGGCCGGTTTACATTTACAGACTGTAACCCGCCTTTGGGCCCTCCGTAAAGCGCCATCATCTTTACATCTTCATGGGCTTCTAATCTTCAAAGAGTCAACCCGACTACATAAGGCTGGTTTACACCCTGATTTTCATGCCACAACACTTAAGCTAACAATCATGATAAAATGTGGTTTGACAAAAACTTTTGAGTGTTTTGGACCTTGCCTTGATTGGATTTTTGTCTGTTGTTTGCAAGTGCTCTAAAAATCAAATAAATCCTCCAACTCCTATACTTCATCTCCTTGCTCCAAACTCTTGAACCAATGATCATGCCATGTGTATAGGACATAAAAATAATTTCTTACAAAAATAATTTGGCCAAATTGTATTTTCAAAAATTAGTTTTTCAAAAACCCCTGAATTGAGGTTTGCACTGCAAGTACTTAATTAAGGGCAGTAAAAATATTTCCAAAAATATGTTTGACTCCTATTAGATATAGGATACCCAGAAACCACAAAAATATAATTTTAGAAGTTATTTTCCTATTTTATTTAAAGGATTTTTCTTAAGTCCAGAAATGGTCTTTAATAGGTTAAAATTATTTTTAAGCTTTAAAAATAATTGAGAAAAATTAGGGAGACTCAATGGACATATATTTTCCATATATATGAGTTTCAACACATGGTCATGATCAAAATATTGGACAAAACCTCCCAAAACCATTTCTGCTCATTTCAAGGATTTGAAATATTTCTACAGGAAATATTTTCATAAAAATCCAAGAAAATTCTAACATGTCACATATGACATTTTTGATGATCTTGCCAAGTACCATGTCATGGAGAATAGTATAACCCCATGAAACCCTCTCAAAACCACTTCTGTCCTTTTTCAAGTTTGAACATTTTTGCACTGTCAAACATGTCCAAATGCTCTCAAACTTGGTGCACATGCTCAAATGGTGTAATAATCTGCCCTAGACCAAATGGCACAAGTTGGAGAGAATGTTATCTTGATCAAAGTACCCCAAAACCCTTTCTGTCCAGAACCAAATTTGAACAACCCTACATTGCCAAGTGTGTCCTTTTGATCTGAATTTTTGTGGACATGTTCAAATCCTCAAATGATGACACTACACCAAGTGGTGCATCAAGGAGAATAGATTTGCATGACTAAATCTTGGTAAAGCCATTTCTGCTGATTTCTAGGGTTTACAAAAGTTGCATTGGCAACTTTCTTAAAATGGACTCAAACTTGGTGGTCAACCTCAATTATGTGTGACACTTGATCCTGTTAATTCTCATGTCAAGTGGAGTTAATTTACTTGCCCAAACCTACAACAAACACCTTCTGCAAAATTTCCAAAACCACCTTTTTGACCACTTCCACTAATCTCCATGACCCTATCTTTTTACCACAGCCCCTCCTAGTCTTCTCCTACCCCCAGTAACTCTCCCCTGGCCATTGCTCAATGGTTGAGGGGTAAAATACCCCCATTTACCTCCCTGGACAGCCCCTCTCTCCCTCTTCTTCTACCTCTCTCCTCTCCTAGTGGTTCACCAGGGCATCCAAGGCCACCTCCCCTTTGTTTACTCACCCCACAAAGCCCCAGACACTAGTGGACACGCCCCTGGCACATAAACAATGCCATGGCGTGCAGAGCTCGCGCTCTGGAGCATGCTACAGTGCTCTCCGGCACTGTAGCACGCCCATTCCAAGGCCTCCCGTCGACCTTGGGCGCTGGAATCGTGTCCCCCGAGGCCGCCTCGGCGTCCACGACACGCAACACTGTCGGGCCCCTCCTCCCTCGCCCTCCTTATCCCTCCACGAGCTCACCCGAGCACGTCCATGGACGCTGCCCATGGTGCACCGTGGCCTCGCCCATTTTAAGCTACCCCCGAGCTCTCTATCGCCTCGGTTGGGTCCCCCTCTCTCCCGTGCACCTCCCAGACATCCTCCTTCTCCCCCCTCGTGCCCTCCAGCACCTTCCATGGCCGGAGTGCCGCCGCCGGCCTCCACTCCGGTTCGGGCAAGGGCGGGCTTCTCCCCTCCTCCTCTCCTCACCAGGAAAGCATCCAGGGTCCGGCGACCCTTTTCCCCCCATCTTCCTGACTGCCGGGGCACTATGCCCCTGCCCATCATCGCCTGGGTGTCCGCCCACCTTGGCCAGTGCCCGCCGCACCTCGGCTACCCTCCCTGCCATCCCCGGGGAGCCCCTGATGCGCCGCTCCCTGGCGACCCCTCCGGTGGTCGCGGGTTGGCCAGGGGTGGCCTGTGTCGCCGGGGGAAGGCGCCGGCCGGCGTGCGGACGGGGCTCGATCCCCTCCTGTCGCGAGCGCAGAAGGAGGAAGAAGAACCTGCGGGTGGGCCCCGCAGGTCAGTGACCCCGCCGGCCGGCCACATCATTTAAGTGGAGACAGGCCAGCCGTTCTACGCTTCCCTTCGGAGAAAGCGTCACCGGGGAATACGCCTTCGGCGTGGCCTCCCATCGGGTGTCCGCGAGGAGCTAGGCCAGGCCTAGTGCGCTGCCCGGCTAAATTACGCTCAGCGCGTGAGATTAGGTATAAAACCCTTTTTCTCATTTTCTTTATCCAGTGAACTTCAAAAATCTCTAAACAAGTCAAACAGTGTTCAAATTTGATGATTCAAATTTCTAGTACTTTCTAAATTCATTCCCTATCGCATGGTGCTACTTGCACATTTTCACAGAAATATTTCTTTCACAAATAATTAGCAAATCCTATTTTTTCCATTTCTGTGATAAATTTTAGAAAATCACGGAGAGCCCATTTTTTATCCAAATTCCATGATTCAAAATCCTAGATGTCTATAAGTTCAAAACTTAGTTTTTGAACATTTTTACTAATACTTTCTGTATCACCTCAAATAGTGGTCTATTCCTTCATATATAGCCAACTTTGCAATTCAAAGAGAAATCATTTGAACTCGAAATCCAGTGAAACCAACTCCTAACTCGTAGATGCTTCTAAAGTCATGCCTTGTTAAATGGGTATCCTTGCTCATTTTTCAAAATAATATTTCTGTACACCTCTTGCAAATCCATAAACCCCTTGATTCCATCATATCCAAATGTTTAGAAATATCCACTGACCCAATTCCAATGAAACCACTCTGGTTAATTTTCATATAACCAGAGATGTCCTAGAAAATTCAAATCAATATTATTAGAGCACTTTCATTTCCTGCCTTGTTGTGTTGCTTATTATGGTTGCTTTCGACGATAGTTGACGAAGTAGATGAAATGCTTGGAGTTGGACCAGAGATATTTGAAGACCTCGAAGACTTGGTTAAAACAGCAAGCAGCCCTTTGACCATGATGAACCATTTTTCATCCTAATAGCATTTTCATTGTTTCATCAAGTGCGTGATATATATCTTGAATGGCAACCTTGGTAGGCTTGCCTCCGTTGCATACTCCATTGATACTTGAATTGTTCATGACTCTACCCTTGCTTAGAGTTGTGTTGGTGGGTTGTAGAAATATGCTATAGTAGATGGCTACGCAAAGTGGGTCAGGGTTATGCATGGAAAGAAACAAGTATGGGTTGACATACTTGCAAACAGCCCAGTGGGTGCCACTAATGCCCCTGGGAGATGATGATGAACTAGGTCACTACTTGGTGGAGAGGTAGTGTACCGAGGCTCGATAAAAGTGTTGTTTACAGAGACGGATTAGATTTAAGATTTGTCGACTGTCCCATCCTTACATGCGCAACCACTCTACCCTTATATGGGAAAGGGCATTATTGATTACCTAGGCCGATACTAGCTTGGAGCCCGCATTACTAGTGACGGGAGAGTTGTTGGTGCGCTCTCTCGGGACGGGGTCGTGCCAGGTAGGGCGGCCATGACTGTTTTCACAGGGCACCGGATACACCGTTGTGTCCCCTCTCGGATGTTACGATCTCGAGTGAGTCTCGTATGATGTACATCGTGAGGATACGGAACAACGAGTGGACTCCTTGTTAGTGTCGTCTAGGGAAAGATAGTGATCGGGTGCTTACCCCGGGTACTTGAGGTACCGCGGGTCATGGATGACATGGAAGTTCCCCGGATCTTGTGGGTAAAGTGTGCAACCTCTGCAGAGTGTAAAACTATTCGAATAGCCGTGTCCACGGTCAAGGACAGTTGGGTGGTGCTGCTTAGACTACGTCCATATCTTTCTGACAAACAACACGGTTTGGTAAATCTGTTGACGTGATTCGTGAGGAAGTCACGATGAGCTTGAGTATGAGTTGTTCACAACTCTATCCTGATGTTGATGTCTGTAACCTCCTGATACTTGTTGCAGACGCATTCATATCCTTGATAAATGTTGATCATACTTGCATGAGAAAAACTAGCTTTCCACAAAAATGCCAAATTAGCAGTAGTGCCTTGCATAATTATTCTGTTATCACCCTTGGGTTGCTTGCGAGTACATTCAAAGTACTCATTGGCTTGCCACTGGTTATTTTATTGGCCAGGCATGAAAGAACATGATATGAAGAAGAATACTTCGGTGACGAGCATGCGAGCTAGGACGCTTCCCAGTCAGAATGCCTGTAGGGTTAAGGCAGATGGCATGGGTCCAAGTTATCGACGAAGATTTCCGCTGCGATGCTATACTCAAGACTTGACCATAATGGTCCTACTTGTGTAATACGATATGTATGGATGTAAGACTCTTGTTATTCAGCTTCTGTGTGTTCAGTGAGCATTGATCTCTGGGATCACTGTACACGTGCACTCGGTGATCATGACTTATGAGTCGGGGTCCCCACATAATATCCCCAACAGAGAGGGAGAGGGAGAGGGCGTTGTAGTCAAAACCCTCTCCTCGTCCTGCGAACCACCGCGCGCGTGATCGAGGGAGAGGCATAGTAAGCAAGCTTCTCCTCGTTCGGCAAGTTGACGGGACACATCAAAGCAGTACTAGTACTACTAGTTGTAGTCCATACTGTGTCCTTTCCGATTAATATGGCTTAATTTGAAACGAAAAAAATACACTGGCGGTCAACGTATGTAACAATACGCTCTTTACGGTCTCTATATATAGTTTTGCGGCGATTATACGATCACTAGCTCGTCGTAGAGCACCGTATTGCACCCTACTGACCGGATAAATAGTCGACGTGGCACTTTGTTGACTGGTTAAATTGTCACCTGGTTTCTGGGTCCCACCTGTCAGTTGGCAGAGCAAAGAAATCAGTTAAACAAAACTTTACGCAGGCGCGACACGAGTCCAACCCTTGCACGCGAACCGCCCTGGCTGTGTATGTGAGTGCATGCACGTGTCCTCCCTCGGTCTTCCAACAAAGAGTGTACATCGGCTATAAAACAAAGAGTGTAGTACATGATGTACATCTACACTTCCAATGCATTTAGCCTTTAATATAAATCGATATTGATTGACTAATGCACCAACTTGTGCTATAGGTATAGGCTACATGTCTATCCTTAATTACAGCATGCAACAGCCTTCATTTAATCTTCTTATCTCAATGGTCGCATGGACACATAAGTCTGCTACTTTTGGGCGTTAATTATGCCCTGGTCAATGTGTAAATCTCTAAATGTACAGTCTTTCACGGACGTAGGGAGTAGGTTGAGCACTTGAGCGTGAGCGTGTGTGTTGTGTCGTGTGCTGTGTGCCGCATGGGTGCGTGAGTGTTGCGTGCGTCCATGTGTACGTGTGAGTGTTGCATGTTGCATGCATGCATGCATGGGGCTTACTCCCTCCCATTGACATGTTCATATTTCAAGCTTCCTCTGTTCCCTCCATATGGTGATACTCCCTTTGTTCCCAAATAGTACGGAGTAAAAGCCTCCCTCTGTTCCCAAATATGGAGTATTTGTCTTTCTACAGATTTCAACAAGTGACTAGGTACGGAGCAAAATGAGTGAAGTGAGCGTAGAGGCATAGGGATACTGTAGAAAGGAAGTCCTCGTGATCCATTATTCCCCATCTCGGTCAGAGAGAACTATTCAACTAGTCTTCACAGTGAAGTGACAATACACGCTGCAGCAGATGGGACACGTAATTAATAAGCCGAACCAGCGTGTTGGTGTTACTAAATCAGCCTTACCCAGTACTGCCATCATGTTTGCCAGTAGAGCAGGCTTCCGCAAATACGCCTACGCACCTCTGTCCTCCATTAACTGAGATATGGGCCCTGTTGTGGTAGACCCACATGTCATCGGTGTAACTATTTACACTCCGAAGGACGGTATATCCTGGTAGTAGTACTAGTAGAATTGAGATTGAATGCACTTTATTCCCCGTCTTCTACTCTTCTTCCTCCTCTCTTCTTCTTCCTCCTCTCTTCCCCATCGTCGGCGGCACACCATTTACCCCCGCTCACTGCTCGCCCGCCCGCGCCATCTTCCTTGGTAGCTCATGCGTACCATATCCCCGCGCTCACTGGTCGGCCACACGAGGAGAAGCTTCTTCGCTCGCCCGCCCGAATCCACTTCCCCGCTGGCTCGCAGGCACTGAAAACCCAAGTGGCAGAACCGACTGACAAGCAGAGCCGCGATTGGAATTCCCTCCCCGATTTTATCTTGGAGCAGATCTGTAGTCGTATGGACCTACTTAGCACCGTCCATCTGGCCGCATGCTCGGTGTCTTTGTACCATCTACTCGTCTGCAACCGGCCGGCTCTTTTCAAGACACCCTGCTTGCTGATGCCCGATCCTCGCAAGTGGCCCAGACACCGACTTGACGATCATACGGAGGTTGCCGTGGTGCCCCTCGATATGCTACCACTACCCGTCCACCTGTCCTTCATGCGCGGCCACTACTGGGCGGGCATGAAGGCCAACTGGATCGTCCTCATCCACCACACCGGTAGTCCGTGGCGTCTCGTGGATATCTACACCCAGCGAGAGATCACCCTTCCATCGTTGGATACCGCTGCCATCGAGCCTCACGGCCCGCCGAACACTCCCGCCTACTACGCACGAGACGCGTCAAGCTTTTGGCTTGACCTCTGTTTGCAGAAAGTTGTAATCCGCGAAGTGCCCACACCATCAGAAGACTACATGGATTACAAGCTCATTGCCTTGTTCAACATGGGATTAGTCTATCTGGAATCCGGTCGCCATACATGGTTATGGCTCATCATCAATCCTGTTGAGGCAACATTTTTGTCTGATGCTATAGTGCATGATGACATCGTTTACGCAGTCGATGCACAGATTGGCTGCCTATACTGGTGGAATATATCGTCATGTAATTGTTCTATCTCATCTCATCTTTACCTTATGAATACGACTGTCTGTTCATTTGTTACAAATTTAGAATGCATAGCATGTCTATAACCACATCATTGCTATATGTTCCTCTCATTTCCTAGATTTTTATGACCACACATCTTATTGTTAGAGTTGATATGAGAACAATTGGCCTCTAATGATTATTAGAATACATATTATGAGCATAACATCATGATTGCTATATGTTACTCTCATTTACAAGATTTTTATAACAACGCATGTTATTGCTTAGAGTTGATATGAGAACAGTAGTAGTAAGTGCTATGGTAGAATATGAGTAGGCGCTGTCATAGAAGTTTTCCTCTCATTGTTACATGATGTTTGAACCATGACATATTGCTAGAATATGAAACCATTGGCTTATTTTTTTTAACTTGGGGTATGATTATGACCACGGCATTGCAATTCTCTGTCTATGACATGTTTCACTGTTATAATAATCTTAATTCCACACATACTCTGAACATGATTGTTTATTTTTGTCCTTTTGGTCTCCAATTTGAATTTTTGCAGTAGACGCAAATGCGCTGGCCTTCATGATTCCAGGACCTGGAATCATAACAACCGATGGGTGGTGGTTTATCGTTCGTTCAGCTGATGGCGGTCATTTGATGCTCATTCGCACGTACCAAATTGAACAAACCATTACATCAAAAAACTTGCAGTACAATGCGTGGGGCGTTCGTGACATTGATGGCTATGGCTGCTTCGAGAAAGATCCCAGCTCCGTTGGGCTAGGCGTATTCAACTAGAGGCGGGTTTACAGCCTCGGCAACCACTCCTTGTTCCTCGGGCTCAATTATCCGATCATCCAACCAATCATCGATCATATCACCGGCGATGATTACTGAGGGAGTCCTGGATTAGGGGGTATCCGGACGGCCGGACTATATCCTTTGGCCGAACTGTTGGACTATGAAGATACAAGATTGAAGACTTCGTCCCGTGTCCGGATGGGACTCTACTTGGCATGGAAGGCAAGCTAGGCAATACGGATATGGATATCTCCTCCTTTGTAACCAACCTTGTTGTCGGTGTTCTGGGAACGGGGGTCCCAGACTTGCCTGCCTGTAGCCTGCGGCGTGGCTCAAAAGGGGGCCCAGCGCGGCCCATCTTCACCAACATAAACCCAAGACCCTCGCGAGGGGCCAAGCCTCGCGGGGCGGACGACGCGGAGCTTCCTCAGGCACAGCCTCGTCAGGCTGGCTCACGAGGAGGCGGAGAGACCAAGGCGGGGTACCTCACGAGGTGCCCGTGACGCAAGCCATGACGACCAAGGGCGCCAGGTGGGTGCCAGCCCGCGCAGTGTCCTCCTTTCCTCTTTGGTGCAAAGGGGGCAAGCGCAGCCGCGGAGTACTGAGGCATCAGGCAAAGGTTGCCATTTCGGTGCAACGAGACTAAGACCAGGAGGGCTACGAGATGGAGGTCATCGTGGAGCCCAAGATGGCGTCATCACCAGAGCTTTGCGCAGGCGAAGACTACTTTTGTCAGGATAGCTGATACTAGCTGTCCCCCTTCAAATTAGCCCGCCATTGTTGGCTCCCTTCCCGCTCAATATTTGGGAACAGGACCAGGGCCTCTATAAATAGGACCGGCCACCCGCGAGAAGAAAAAAAAGAAGGGAGAAGAGAGAAGAGAAGAAGGAAAGAAGAGAGGAGAGAAGGATAGAAGGACAGAGGGATAGAGGGATTGAACGATCAAAGGATCAGAGAGAGAGAGAGAGAGAGAGAGAGAGAAGGGTGACTGAACTCCTCCCAGCAGTTCATCCCCCCAGCCAAGAACAGACCCTCGCGAGGCTGTTCTTCCTTGTATTGTTCATCATCATCAGCCCAAGAGGCAATCCACCACACCACACACTGGAGTAGGGTATTACACCACGACGGTGGCCCGAACCAGTATAAACCTCATGTCCCCCGTGTTATTCTTTCCATAGCTTAGACCTTAATGAGGCGGAGGGGTGCAGGTAGGTAGGAGGCGAAATGTCCGCGCGCACCCCAGTGTTCGAACCTCAAGGGTCTGTCAGAACCCGAAATCCGACATCTGGCGCGCCAGGTAGGGGTGCGCCGGGATTCGTCTTCCACCATCCCGTTCTCCTCCGACCATCACGCCCATGTCTGACGCTCATCGGGCCCGCGCCAAGCGCCGGGCCGCACTCGCTTCCCGCGTCGCCCAGACGGCCCCTGTCGACGGGCGTCCTCGCCGTTCACCATCACCTGCCGTCAACACCGCCACCGGCCCGACGGGGGACGAGCAGCAAGCATCGGCCCAGCATCCGTCCGTGCGGCAAGACGGCCGCACCACAACTCCCTCGCTCACCCCAGCTGGTTCTTCGTCCCGCGCGCTCCGCGTGCCCATGGAGGCTCGGGCTGCACTCATCGCGGCAAACAAGCTCCTGCGCTACCGTCCCGTCAACAACGTCTACGAAGAATGGCTCGACCGCATCGCCGAGCTCGTCCGCGCCGCAGGGGGCTCTCCTGCGCCATCCGTTCCGCTGCACCGCACCCCTCCTCGCGCGGGCAATGAAGTTCCGGCGGCACCCCGGCCGCCTCCTCCTCAGGAAGGCGCCATGGCTCTAAGGCGCGTGGCCCCTGGGCGGAACCCGCTCTGTCAGGTGCCAGCGCGGCAAGAGCAGAGCTGTCAAGAAGTTCCTCGCCCGCAAGAAGATGCCCGGGCGCTCCCTGCTCCAGCACGTCGCGACCATGCTCCTGCTCCCGCGCGTCAAGACCCCGCGCTGCTCCCAGCTGCAGTGCGTGGGGACATGCAAGACCAAGCTCCGCGTCATCCAAGGCCTCCCGTGGCCACAGCAGGCTGCCGTGCCTTCACCGCCGAGCTACGCAGCATCGCGTGGCCTGACAAGTTCAAGCCAGACTTGCCTCCTCGCTACGACGGCACGGCTGACCCTGCGGAGTTCCTCCAGCTCTACGAGCTGGGCATCGAAGCTGCCAACGGAGACGAGAAGGTCATGGCGAACTGGTTCCCTATGGCGCTCAAGGACAGGGCCCGCACCTGGCTCATTAACCTGGCTCTAGGCACAATCTCGTCCTGGGACGAGATGCGCACCCGCTTCATCGCCAACTTCCAAGGCACTCGCGACCGGCCACCCGCCGTGAGCGACATGCGCCGCATCAAGCAACAGCCCGGGGAGAACCTGCAGAAGTACATCCAGCGCTTCAACAACGCACGCCTCAAGATTCCCAAGGTGACTGAGGAGGCCATCATCTCGTCCTTCTCCGACGGCGTGCGCGATGTCAAGATGAAGGAGGAGCTGGCGATGCATGAAGACCTATGCACTTCCTTGGAGCTGTTCAACCTGGCAACCAAGTGCGCCGGGGCCGAGGAAGGGCGTCTCTCCCTCCTCGAGCTGCCTGCCGCAGACCCAGAAGAGAAGAAGCCCAAGGCCAAGGATGTGAAGCGCAAGGGGGCTGCCGTGCTCGCGGCAGAACCAGACACCAAGCGGGGCAGAGATCAGCCCGAACCTTCCAAGGGCAGCCGGTACTGTGTGTACCATGACCTCCACACCCACAACACCAACGAATGTCAAGAGCTCCGAGCCGTGCGAGAAGGAAGGATCGGCCGTCGCCCTGACCGCAGTGACCGGGGCTACGGTCGAGGAGGAGGAAGGAACGCTGGGAAGACCGTGGCCCGCGCCAAGGGTGGCGCGATCAACCTCGCGAGGATCGCTGGCAAGACCCGCCTCGCGAGGGAGGCTGGAGGGATCAGCCTCGCGAGGATCGCCCGCAAGGCAACGCAGGCCTCCCACCGCTGCCGCCGCAGCCAAGGAGAAACGAGGACCGCCACCAGGACGAGGGGGCTGGGGGCTTCCAGGAGCCGCGCGCGATCGCCTGCATCCTGGGCGGGGCACAAGCCCCATCCTCTCAGCGCATCTTCAAGCAGTTCGCCCGTGAAGTGAACGCAGTCCTCCCCAGGCTCGAAGCCACGCGCCCTCTCAGGTGGTCGGCGTGCGCCATCATGTTCAGCTCAGCAGATCAGCTCAAGTGTGCGGCTACAGCCGGAGACCTCCCGATGCTTTGTTCCCCAATCGTCAGCAACGTGGTGGTCACCAAGACCCTCATCGATGGCGGGGTAGGGCCCAACGTCCTGTCCGTGGAAACATTCAACAACCTCCAAGTGCCCTACAGCCAGCTTCAGCCAACCAAGCCTTTCTCTGGTATCACCGACGGCTCCATGGTCCCGATTGGGCAGGTCCGCCTCCCTGTCACCTTCGGGGCACGCGACAACTACCGCACCGAGCTCATCGACTTCGACGTCGCTCACATTCGCCTGCCGTACAACGCCATCCTTGGGTACCCAGCGCTGGCCAAGTTCATGGCTGTAACTCACCACAGCTACAATGTCCTCAAGATGCCAGGAAGCGGCGGAGTCATCACGGTGCCCTGTGAAGAGAAGGACGCGGTGTGTTCCCTGGAACGAGCCTTTCAGGCCGCGTCACTGGAAGACCTGGATCGCGGAAGCAGGAGGCCTCCCGAGACCGCCCCTAAGAAGAAGAAGACATCGTCCGGCCCGACCACTCAGGAGGCAGGCCCCTCTGGGCCCGCGCCTGCCCAGGGGGAACCTCCTTCCATCGCATAGGAAAGCGCGCCCAGCGCCCTCCTCAGGCAGGGCTTGGGGGCTCTCCCCTGGAGGGCCACCGACCTAGCTAGGGTCACGAGGGAGGCGCTTGGGCACCACATGGAGGCGTGTTTCGAAGCACGTTTCCCTCAAGAAGGAGCAAGGCAAGGAGATCCAGACCCTCATGAGTTCGTCAGCAAGGCCATTCAGAAGCTACAGGAGTCAAGAGTCATGAAAGGCGGCCGCCGCCTACCAGCAGTGGCTCCCCATCCAGGCGAGGATGGTGGGCTGCGTGTCTGCATTGACATACCAGGGCTCAACCGAGTTGCCTCTCTGGAGCGCCTCTGGCCCTCGCGAGCGGGGCGCTGCGGAGGCCCACCCCACAGCTACGTTCGCATGCATTACGGCTTGTCGAACGCGGCTGACACGTACCAGCGCCTCATGAGGGGCATCACAGAGGCACGAGAGGCCAGGCATTCCGCAGCCCTGGCAGGGATGGAGATGGCCCGTGAGGAGCCACCAGCGCCTCCGGAGCCTCCCGAGGCCCCTGGGCCTAGGGGCTCGTGAGGATCGGCTCCCGCAGCCCATCGAGTCTGCTACACCAACGCTCCTTCGTCCTCAACATCATCAGGTGACATCTTTCGAGTTTCATTTCCAGCTGGGAGCGCCCCCCTAGGACTGCATTATTCCCAGGCCGCGTGGGTCCGTCCCTGCGGCGTGTATCCCTTTTTTATTTTATGTTGTTAGCTTACCTTGTTGGGGGCGCCCCTCGGGCTGCATGACCCCCCAAGTCGCTCAGGCCTGACCCAGTGACGTCCGCCTTCCCAGCATCTATTTGAACGAATCCACCCCTTCGCGGCTAATGTGTTTTACCTAGTTGCCTGCTCAGCTGACGCCAACTAACGGAGTTGCTCCCAAACGGCACGATGCTTCCGCATGGGTCCGTCCCTGCAACGCCGACAAACCTGGATGGCTGAGCTCTGGCCGCGGCGGCCCCGCATAGCGTCACCTCGTCAAGCCTTCAGTGCCTCACTACCCCTCGGAAGCAACCAACGGCTGACTGTCAATTGTCATGGCAACCCCTTGTTTTTTCTATGATGGACCTGCAGGACCTCCTGAAGGAGCTGCGTCAGGCGAGGCCCTTGCGGTGTCTCCTTCGCTCTCGTCCACGCGAACCGCTTGCACGTTAAAGGGGGGTGCCTGAGCATCGCGACTCAGGGCTCCTACTGGCTCTCCAGCCCTCACCCTCTGGCCTTGACCACGGCAACGCGACCTGGCATACCAGCGACGGCTGAGACTCGCTCGAGGGCCGGGACCTGAGGACGTAGAGCAGAAAGGGGAGCAAAGGCGAGAGGGGAGAGACACATGAGGACCTCACCGAGCAACCTCGCGGCTGCCGATGCACGAACCCGGCAACACACCAGAGAGCGGCCCCTGATTCTCGAGATAAGTCATCACCCGGAAGCGCCAGCTACCGTGGCACCGTCCCCGCACCTAATGATATCCCGTGTTAGCAATTCCGCTCTCCTTTCTCACCAAACGACGGCTGCTTGGGCACCAAAGGGGACCTCCTGAGCATCGCGACTCAGGGGCTCTTACCGGACTCCGGGTCGCTCACCTCCTGGCCTTGACCACGACATCGCGACCTGGCATACCAGCAACGGCTGAAGCCGCCTTGGGACTGGGACCTGTCGGCGCAGAGCACCAAGCCCTCGTGAGGTTCGAAAGGGGGGACTGAGCTAAGACGGAATGAGCAACTCGCACAATTCTATGACAAGGGTTATATTAACAAAACAGGATCACATGCACCTTACAAGCCCCCACGGGACGCGTTTTTGTTTCCTCGCAGGGAACAGATCGTAAAGGGACACAAACTACGCGTGTCCCTGCAAAATACGCCATCATCAACAGTGGGCCGTCAAGCACCGACGCCAACCCCATCCAGATCAGAGTCGGCGGCGGCCTGACGAGCCCGCCCTGCTCCAGGAGCGGCGTCGGCTCGGGGGCTCGTAGCTGTTGTCGCTCGTCTCCGGAGTCGCGAAGAGCTCACCGGAGTCGCTGGAACCTCCGACGCCTCCACCTCTCCCGGGGTAGCACTCCAGCCGGCGCCCGTTTGCATCGAAGACCTTGAAGAGCATCACCGAAGCACCGTCGTAATCCAAGTGGACCGCGAAGACGCCCCTTATCCTGCAAACCCGGGCGATCTCTCTCCAGCCCCGAGTCATGAAGACCTCGCCCGGGGCAATGACCGCGACCTCTGCCTCGGTCGCGAGGGTGCTGCAGCGGGCGTGCTGCAGCCAGAGCTCCAGGGGCTCCCGCTGCGGGATGATGGAGGCGAAGAAGGGAGGAAGGCGGATCCAAGACTGAAGAGGAATGGCGATGTGGAGCACGAACTCTCGGGAGGAGCCCTCGGTGTGGACCCCAGGGGGGATGACCCACAGCTTCGTGACCCGTCGGCGCCGACGGCGGCGCCACCCGTGGCGGTCAGCATCAGCTCCTTCAGGGCCCTCGACGTGGGCGTACAATGGAAGCGGGAACCCTGGCGGCGCCCGCTCGCACCAAGGCCTCGACACCACCTGAAGGGCCCCCTCGTCCGGGCCACGGGGGATGAGCCGTTTCTTCGGCGGGAGTGGGTCTGGTTCCTCTCGGGGAGCCTTTCCCTTCTCTGCCGTCGAGAACCGGTGGATCGGAGCCATCGCAGCAAGACGGAGCAAGGATCGGGAAGAAGGAGAAGCAAGGAGGGATGGACTGGAAGGGCGCGCACTGTTCCATACTTATGGCCGGCGAAGGCCAACCGCCGACCCCCACGATTGCAGGTAATCATGACCCACTTTGCATGCAGGGACTTGTCCAGTCCGTGCAGTTGCCGAGGCGCCATGGGGAAGTGCAGACGCCCACGTCCAATTAACTGCCACGCGGCGCCCAAGGCCGCATGCTGTTAGGGCCCGCGGCGCTTCGCTTTGCCCTTCTGCCTCCCTGCACGGCCAAGTCCAGGCGTGCCTTGGGCCCGAGGGCTACTGTCGGCGTTCTAGGAACGGGGGTCCCCAGACTTGCCTGCCTGCGGCCTGCGGCGTGGCTCAAAAGGGGGCCCAGCATGGCCCATCTTCACCAACACAAACCCAAGACCCTCACGAGGGGCCAAGCCTCGCGGGGCGGACGACGCAGAGCTTCCTCAGGCACGGCCTCGTCAGGCTGGCTCATGAGGAGGCGGAGAGACCGAGGCGGGGTACCTCACGAGGTGCCCGTGACGCAAGCCATGACGACCAAGGGCGCCAGGCGGGTGCCAGCCCGCGCAGTGTCCTCCTTTCCTCTTTGGTGCAAAGGGGGAAGCGCAGACGCGGAGTACCGAGGCATCAGGCAAAGGTTGCCATTTCGGTGCAACGAGACCAAGACCAGGAGGACTACGAGACGGAGGTCATCGTGGAGCCCAAGACGGCGTCATCACCAGAGCTTTGCGCAGGCGAAGACTACTTTTGTCAAGATAGCTGATACTAGTTGTCCCCCTTCAAATTAGCCCGCCATTGTTGGCTCCCTTCCCGCTCAATATTTGGGAAGAGGACCAGGGCCTCTATAAATAGGACCGGCCGCCCGCGAGAAGAAAAAAAAGAAGGGAGAAGGAAAAAGAAGGGAGAAGAGAAAGAAGGAAGAAGAGAGAAGAGAAGGAAAGAAGAGAGGAGAGAAGGATAGAAGGACAGAGGGATAGAGGGATCGAAGGATCAAAGGATCAGAGAGAGAGAGAGAGAGAGAGAGAGGGAAGGGTGACTGAACTCCTCCCAGCAGTTCACCCCCCCCAGCCAAGAACAGACCCTCGTGAGGCTGTTCTTCCTTGTATTGTTCATCATCATCAGCCCAAGAGGCAATCCACCACACCACACACTGGAGTAGGTTATTACACCACAACGGTGGCCCGAACCAGTATAAACCTCGTGCCCCCCGTGTTATTCTTTCCCTAGCTTAGACCTTAACGAGGCGGAGGGGTGCAGGTAGGTAGGAGGCGAAATCTCCGCATGCACCCCAGTGTTCGAACCTCAAGGGTCTGTCGGAACCCGAAATCCGACACTTGTGTAACCCTAGCCCCCTCCGGTGTCTATATAAACCAGAGGGTTTTAGCCCGTAGGACAACATACAATCATACCATAGGCTAGCTTCTAGGGTTTAGCCTCTCTGATCTCGTGGTAGATCAACTCTTGTAATACTCATATCATCAAGAACAATCAAGCAGGACGTAGGGTATTACCTCCATCAAGAGGGCCCGAACCTGGGTAAACATCGTGTCCCCTGCCTCCTGTTACCATCCGCCTTAGATGCACAGTTCGGGACCCCCTACCCGAGATCCGCCGGTTTTGACACCGACATTGGTGCTTTCATTGAGAGTTCCACTGTGTCGTCACCATAAATCTTGATGGCTCCTTCGATCATCACTAGAGATGCGGTCCAGGGTGAGGCTTTCCTCCCCGGACAGATCTTCATATTCGGCGGCTTCGCACTGCGGGCCAATTCTCTTGGCCATCTAGAGCAGATTGAGAGCTACGCCCCTGGCCATCAGGTCAGATTTGGAAACCTAAACTACACGGCCGACATCCGCGGAGACTTGATCTTCGACGAAATCGAGCCCATGTCAGACGCGTCGTACAGTCGTGACGAGCATGACACAACTCTACCGTCGGACAATGTTCGGGAGATCGCATCCGCAACTACTCCGTCCATCAATCCGGAGCAAGTCGCGCCATTCGAGAGCGGAGGGATGGACCCCACCATGGAGGCCGCACTCTCAGTGGCGATAGAGTCGGATACTGACTTCACCCCTTACGAAAGCCGTGTCGCCGAACCACTGGATTCATCTCCGGCCACGGACTCCGAGCTGCTCATATCCGTGCCCGTCGAGTCCGACTGGGCGCCGATCATGGAGTTCACCTCCGCTGATATCTTTCAGCACTCACCTTCCGGAGATGTGCTAAATTCATTAAGTTCTTTCTCCCTGTTAGGAGAACCTTGGCCGAATTATGTCCGGCTAGAATGGGATACGGACGACAAAGAAATTCGTTGCCCACCCACCACCCACTTAGTAGCCACTGTCGACGACTTAACCGACAGGCTCGACTTCGGCTCCGAAGACTTCGACGGTATGGACGACGAAGCCGGAGACGAACAGGATCCACCGCCCTCGGGGCACTGGACCTCCACCTCATCATATGATATATACATGGTGGACACCCCCAAAGAAGCCAATGGCGACGAGACAGCGGAGGATGACCCCTCCAAGAAGCAACCCAAGCGCCGGCGTCAGCGGCGCCGCTCTAAGTCCCGCCACAGCAAGAGCAGTGATACCGGCACAGGAGATAATAACACTCCAGATAGCGCTGAAGACAACAACAATCCCCTCTAGCACAGTGTAGAGCTAGAGGACGAACAAGCTAGCCCTCTAGAGCAGGCAACAGATGGAGAACCGGAGGAGGACAATTACATGCCTCTCTCCGAAGATGAGGCAAGCCTCGGCGACGATGAGTTTATCATGCCTGAGGACCCCATCGAGCAAGACCGCTTCAAGCACCGGCTTATGGCCACGACAAATAGCTTAAAGAAGAAACAGCAACAACTTCAAGCTGATCAAGACTTGCTAGTAGACAGGTGGACCAAAGTCCTTGCGGCCAAGGAGCATGAACTCGAGCACCCGTCCAAGAGTTACCCAAAACGCAGGTTGCTACCTCACCTCGAGGAGGAAGCATTGACACCTCATTCACCAGTGTACGATGCGGCTGACCGGACACTACGCGGCCAAGCCAGGGAGGCATTTCAGCCTAAAGATCAGACCGCACCCCGTTGCCACTCAGTAAAAAATACTAAGGCCCGGGGCAACACAGAGGACCTGCAAGAAATCTTGGACAGTAAGGCAAAAATAGCAAGGTCAATATAGAGGACACGGGCACATGCGCCCACACAGGACGATGATCATCGTGTCGGATACACCAAGAGTAAATCCGGCCGGGCCGAATACAGCAGACAAGTCTCATATGAACTATGCCGGCATATAGCCCGGCACAGAGGTGCCACACACCCCCTATGCTTCACTGATGAAGTTATGAATCATGAATTCCCGGAGGGTTTCAAACCCATAAACATCGAATCATACGATGGCACAACAGATCCCGCTGTATAGATTGAGGATTTCCTCCTTCACATCCACATGGCTCGTGGTGATGATCTACATGCCACCAAGTACCTCCCACTAAAACTCAAAGGACCAGCTCGGCATTGGCTGAATAGCTTGCCAGCAGATTCCGTTGGCAGTTGGGAGGATTTGGAAGATGCATTACTTGAAAACTTCCAGGGCACTTATGTGCGGCCACCGAATGCTGATGACTTGAGCCACATAACCCAGCAGCCAGGGGAATCGGCCAGCCAATTCTAGACACAATTCCTGACTAAGAAAAATCAAATTGTAGACTGTTCGGATGCAGAGGACCTAGTGGCATTCAAGCATAACATCCGCGACGAGTGGCTCGCCTGCCACCTCGGCCAGGAGAAGCCGAAATCTATGGCAGCCCTCACGACACTCATGACCCACTTTCGCGCGGGCGAGGACAGCTGGCTGGCTCGCAGCAACAACACATCGAGGAATCCGGATACCTCGGATACCAAAGATGTTAATGGTAGGCAGCGTCGTAATAGACCAAAGCGCCGCAATAATGGCGATAACACCGAAGATACGGCAGTTAATGCCGGATTCAGAGGCTCTAGATCCGGTCAGCGGAAAAAGCCATTTAAAAGAAATACTCCAGCTCCGTCCAGTCTGGATCGCATACTGGATCGCTCGTGTCAAATCCACGGCACCCCCGACAAGCCAGCCAATCACACCAATAGAGAATGATGGGTGTTCAAGCAGGCCAGCAAGTTAAATGCCAAGAACAAGGACAAGGGCCTGCATAACGATGATGAGGAGGAGCACTGGCCACCGAACACAAGAGGATAGAAGGGGTTTCCTCCCTCAAGTGAAGACGATGAACATGATATACGCAACCCACATTCCCAAGAGGGAGCGGAAGCATGCACTAAGGGACGTCTATGCGATGGAGCCCGTCGCCCCAAAGTTCAACCCATGGTCTGCTTGTCCGATCACCTTCGATCGCAGGGACCACCCCACTAGCATCCGTCATGGCGGATCCGCTGCACTGGTCCTAGACCCCATCATTGACGGATTTCACCTCACTCGAGTCCTTATTGATGCCGGCAGCAGCCTGAACCTGCTTTATCAAGATACAGTGCGAAAAATGGGTATCGATCCCTCGAGGATCAAACCCAGCAAAACCACCTTTAAAGGCATCATCCCAAGTGTAGAGGCCCATTGCACAGGCTCAATCACACTGGAAGTGGTCTTCGGATCACATGATAACTTCCGAAGCGAAGAGTTAATCTTCGACATCGTCCCGTTTCACAGTGGCTATCATGCACTTCTCGAACGGATAGTATTTGCAAAATTCAATGCAGTGCCGCATTACGCATACCTCAAGATCAAGATGCCAGAACCTCGCAGGGTCAAAACAGTAAATGGAAACACAGAGCGCTCGCTTTGTATGGAAGAGCACACTGTGGCCCTTGCAGCAGAGGCACAAAGTAGCCTGTTCAGGTAGACCACTCATTCGGCGTCACAGCCCCCGGACACCTTCAAGCGAGTCCGGAACAAGCTGCAACAGGATCGCCTGGCACGATCAAAGCTTGCCTAGCAATCTGGCCCCCGTCCCAGTCCCAGCGTGGCAACGAAATTTGTGCCGCGTGTACATAATTACGCATTGAAAATACCATGGACACAGACGGGGGCGCAATCAGGACACGCCCCGCATTGTGGCTTAACCACACTAGGGGTTGTATACCTTTGACATTCCTTTTCTCTTTCAGGGCCTGACTCTTTGGAAGCCCTTTCTGTTGGAAATATGCCCTAGAGGCAATAATAAATTAGTTATTATTATATATTCCATTGTTCATGATAATCATTTATTATCCATGCTATAATTGTATTGATAGGAAACTCAGATACATGTGTGGATACATAGACAACACCATGTCCCTAGTAAGCCTCTAGTTGACTAGCTCGTTGATCAATAGATGGTTACGGTTTCCTGACCATGGACATTGGATGTCATTGATAACGGGATCACATCATTAGGAGAATGATGTGATGGACAAGACCCAATCCTAAGCCTAGCACAAAGATCGTGTAGTTCGTATGCTAAAGCTTTTCTAATGTCAAGTATCATTTCCTTAGACCATGAGATTGTGCAACTCCCGGATACCGTAGGAGTGCTTTGGGTGTGCCAAACGTCACAACGTAACTGGGTGGCTATAAAGGTACACTACAGGTATCTCCGAAAGTATCTGTTGGGTTGGCACGAATCGAGACTGGGATTTGTCACTCCGTGTAACGGAGAGGTATCTCTAGGCCCACTCGATAGGACATCATCATAATGTGCACAATGTGACCAAGGAGTTGATCACGGGATGATGTGTTACGGAACGAGTAAAGAGAGTTGCCGGTAACAAGATTGAACAAGTTATCGGGATACCGACGATCGAATCTCGGGCAAGTATCGTACCGCTAGACAAAGGGAATTGTATACGGGATTGATTAAGTCCTTGACATCGTGGTTCATCCAATGATATCATCGTGGAACATGTGGGAGCCAACATGGGTATCCAGATCCCGCTGTTGGTTATTGGCCAAAGAGTTGTCTCGGTCATGTCTGCATGGCTCCCGAACCCGTAGGGTCTACACACTTAAGGTTCGATGACGCTAGGGTTATAGGGAAAGTATGTACGCGGTTACCGAATGTTGTTCGGAGTCCCGGATGAGATCCCGGACATCACGAGGAGTTCCGGAATGGTCCGGAGGTAAAGATTTATATATGGGAAGTCCTGTTTTGGTCACCGGAAAAGTTTCGGGTGCTATCGGTAACGTACCGGGACCACCGGGAGGGTCCCGGGGGTCCACCAGGTGGGGCTACCTGCCCCAGAGGGCTGCGTGGGCCAAGTGTGAGAGGGGACCAGCCCCAGGTGGGCTGGTGCGCCCCCCACCAGGGCCCAAGGCGAAGAGAGAAGGGAAAAGGGGGAAACCCTAGGCTCAGATGGGCCTAAGGCCCACCTAGTGGTGCGCCCCCCTCTCTTCCCCCTTGGCCGCCCCCCTAGATGGGATCTAGGGCTGGCCGCCACCCCTAGGGGGTGGAAACCAAGGTGGGGGCACATCCCCTCCCCTCCCCCTATATATACTTGAGGTATGGGGCTGCCCAAGACATGTGATTCAATCTCCCTGTTGGCGCAGCCCTACCCCTCTTCCTCATCGTCTCTCGTAGTGCTTGGCGAGGCCCTGCTGGAGTCCCGCGCTCCTCCACCACCACCACGCTGTTGTGCTACTGCTGGATGGAGTCTTCCCCAACCTCTGCTTCTCCCCTTGCTGGATCAAGGCGTAGGAGACGTCACCGGGCTGTACGTGTGTTGAACACGGAGGTGCCATCCGTTCGGCACTAGGATCATCGGTGATTTGGATCACGACGAGTACGAATCCATCAACCCCGTTCACTTGAACGCTTCCGGTTAGCGATCTACAAGGGTATGCAGATGCACTCTCCTTCCATCATTGCTAGATTACTCCATAGATTGATCTTGGCGATGCGTAGAAAATTTTGAATTTCTGCTACGTTCCCCAACACTTTCCGGCAGTTCGATTGCCGGACACATTCCGGAAGCAACAACCAAGGCGGCAAGAAGCTAAGATGAACACGGGAACCGCCAGGTGGTCTTTAGTAATACTTGATATACCCGCTTTTCACTATTTATGCGTAGCTTGCCCTGGGATAGGACATTTCGAATTGTCCTACCTTGTGCCTATTGCACTACTTGTACCAGTATGCTCCGACGTATTATTCAAATAACAATGCATATCATTAATCTGTCATTGCATTATTTAAGTTTTTCTCTTTCTCTTATATGTCCATTTACAACAATGCGCACCCGCACGTTCGGGTATGGTAAGTACGCCAGGGGCTCTCGTTTACCCATAATACAGCGCAAGAAGTACGAACAGTTTCGACAGTGCGGCACCCCGAACTTATAGCATTATATGCATCAGCTACGAATCATGTCTTTGGTCAATTGTTGGGTTGCCTGGCTCCCATGCTTTGGTACCTTATGTTCCACTATATCGGCTAAGGTAGCGGTGGGAGAACTACTGCAATTGTGTCCCAGTTTTTCTGGATGAGCACCTCAGTAGAGAAAGCCAAAAACTGACTCTCATGATAAGGCGAGAGACTGGTCGCTGTTCGAGAGGTCTCAAGTACTTAAAGAATTTTTCCCGCTTCGGGCGAGGAGTCGGCCTTGTCCAGCTTAGGCGTGTATAGTGCCCCAAATTCGGCCCTTCGAATACCACGGGCTTTGCCAAAAATTTAAAATCATAGACTTCTATGGCTAAGTGAGAGTGATAAAGCATTATAGTCCGATTGCCTGGTTCGTTGCGCTGAACACCTCCCTTGATGGACCCAAAATTGGGGTAAAGATTGTTTAGATTTACCCCAAACACCCAAGTACTAGTTACATGGGGGTAGAAGCCGACGACTGGCCAACTCTCAGATTTTATAAAGGGCCGCACAGAAGGTAATATTTTAAATTGAGAAAGCGTCGCATGGCGCAAAAGAACTCGTTTCATATTACAGGATCACATGGGCATGTTCATTCAAAAATTACATCCTTGGCACACTCATCTGCCACTAAGCGGGAACCCTTCAGGACGCTCTCATAGTAATTCTTGGGGCAGCGATGCTCCTTGCCCTCCGGTGGCCCCTCCTTCACCAGCTTCACTGCGTCCAGCTTCGCCCAGTGCACCTTCGCCCGGGAAAAAGCCCTGCATGCACCTTCGATGCAGACAGACCGCTTGATGACTTCAAGCCTTGGGCAGGCTTCCACAAGCCGCCGCACCAGACCGAAGTAGCTGCTGGACAGGGGCTCGCCAGGCCACATCCGGACTATAAGGCCCCTCATGGCCTGTTCGGCCGCCTTGTGAAGTTCGACCAACTGCTTCAGCTGGTCGCTCAAGGGCACAGGGTGTTTGGTCCCAGTATACTGAGACCAAAACAACTTCTCCGTTGAGCTCCCCTCCTTAGCCCGGTAAAACTCCGCGGCGTCTAGTACACTGCGGGGAAGATCTGCAAATGCTCCTGGAGAGCTTCGAACTCAGTTAAGAAAAAGGAAAGTCTCCTTCATGTGCTTGCTTTGCATAAAGAATGCCTTACCCTCTGCTATCTTATTCACCGCGTCAATCTCCTGGAGGGCCTTGTGGGCTTCGGCCTTGGCGCTCTGGACGCTTTCAAGGGCCTGCGCGAGCTCGGACTCTCGCATCTTAGAGTCAAGCTCCAAGGACTCGTGCTTTTTGGCAAGAGCCTCGAGCTCTTGC
Organism: Triticum urartu; assembly: GCF_003073215.2. NCBI lineage: Eukaryota > Viridiplantae > Streptophyta > Magnoliopsida > Poales > Poaceae > Triticum > Triticum urartu. The sequence goes on from NC_053026.1 coordinate 306,921,451, forward strand.
TGCACCTCGCCTACCCGAGCTTCTTGCTTCTCCCGTTAAATGCGTACTTTGGCTGCTTTGTCTTCGGCCTTGGACAACGCCTTCCTCAGGGTCTCCACCTCAGTCGTGGCCCCTGACAAATTCATGATGATCCTATTACTTTACACCCGAACTTCTTTTGAACTATATAGACAGGGGTATATCTTACCTTTGCTCTCTTCAAGCTTTCTCTTGGTAAGGCCGAGCTCGTCCTCGGACCGCTTCAGTTCCTACTTCAGTGCAGAGACCTCCGCAGTATGTGCGGCAGTGGCTAGCAATGAAGCCTGAAGATACACATAGACATACCCTAATTAGACTCCTGAGTTATCATCTAATACTCTATTCGGCTTTTCCTTGCAAACGCCGAACAGAGCATCAGGGGCTACTATCTATGCGGTAATATTTTCTTATATTTTGAATGCTTACCTCAAAGCCTGTTAGGAGGCTGGCGCAAGCTTCGGTCAGTCTATTTTTGGTGGACTGAACCTTCTCGACCACCGCACTCATGATAGTGCGGTTCTCTTCTGCGATGGAAGCGCTGCGAAGCACTTCCAGCAGGGTGTCTGGTGCCTCTGGTTGCACAGAGGACACCGGCACGGATGGTTGGCCACCCTTAATGGGGGACCGCCTGCCAGAATCCGGAACCATCGAAGGTTCTGCCGAAGTGTCCGGATGGGGCCTGAACTTGAAGCCCGTAGGAGCCTCGCTCCCTTGGTACCCAGGGTCCGGGAGGTCGCTGTGAGGTGCCCCCAGGATCACCTCCCCTTGGCTCGGTGCCTTTTGAGACACCACCTCGGCGTTGTATGTAGGGTGAGGGGTGGAAGCCATCGGAGGAGAACCGCTGTTCATATCCGACGAGTCCAAAGAGCCGCTAGACGAGGGTACGTCGAGATGAGCTCGGGATGGACTGCATAATCATGTTCGGCATGAGGAAAGGCAGTACAATAAAACATACCGTGAAGTACTATGGTGTCCGGACACTTATGACTTCGCTAGGGGCTTGTCCCTGGGTAGCCACTCGTCGCCACTGTCGGCGGCCGTCGTGGCACAGTCCAGAGGGAGGGTCATTCCCTTCTTGGACCCTCCGGCCTCCCCGGATGGGTCGGCCTTCCTTTTCTTGTCTCCCCGGGCTGGGGGGGAGCTTTTCTCTTCCTCCTAGTTTCCGTGGGAGGAGTGCGCGTCGGAGTCATCGGACGATGAGCCCGATGTAACCTTGCGCTGGAGACCCTTTCGGGTCCCCGTGGCCTTCTTCTTGGCCTTCTTTTCCGACACCTCGTAAGGTGCCGGAGTCAGCATCTTCGTTAGAGGAGCGTCTGCAGGATCTTCGGGCAGGGGGGCTGGACAATCAAGCCGCTCCGTTGTCTCTATTCAGTCATGTAAATGACATGAAAGCTTAGATCCAGCACATAACTAAACTAGGGAAAATAAATATCCTGAGAGATATAAAAGCCTACCGGATGGGCGCGGCGCTTTGCGCTGAGTCTGCGGTCCTCGGTGAGGGAGGGAGGCATCTCAGCGCCCTTGAATAGCACCCTCCAGACGTCCTCATGCGTCGTGTCGTAGAGCTCTCGCAGCGTCTGGTGCTTGGCCGAGTCGAACTCCCACAAAACAAATGCCCGTCGTTGGTACGGAAGGATCCGGCGGAAGAGCATAACCTGGACCACGTTGACGAGCTTGATTTTCTTGTTCGTCATGTTCTGGATGCAGGTCTGGAGTCCGATCAGCTCTACCGTGGAACCCCAGGATAGGCCCTTCTTTTTTCAGGAGGTGAGGCGCGTGGGGATTCCAGATCGAAATTTAGGGGCCGCCACCCAGTTGGAGTCGCGCGGCTCGGTGATGTAGAACCACCCCGATTGCCACCCCTTTATGGTATCCACGTAGGTGCCCTCGAGCCAGGTGACATTAGGCATCTTGCCCACCATGGCGCCTCCGCACTCTGCTTGCTGGCCACCCACCACCTTCAGTTTTACATTGAAGGTTTTCAGCCATAGGCCGAAGTGGGGCCTGATGCGGAGGAATGCCTCGCACACGACGATAAACGCCGAGATGTTGAGGATGAAATTGGGGGCCAGATCATGAAAATCCAGCCCGTAGTAGAACATGAGCCCGCGGACAAACGGGTGGAGAGGAAGTCCTAGTGTGTGGACGAAATGGGTAAGAAAAACTACCCTCCCGTGGGGTTCGGGCGTGGGGACGATCTGCCCCGCATTTGGCAGCCGGTGCGCGATATCCGCGGCCAAGTATCCGGCTTCCCATAACTTTTTGATGTTCTCCTCCGTCACGGAGGATACCATCCACTTGCCTCCTGCTCCGGACATGATTGGAGTGGTTCGAGAAGAAGAACACGAGCTTGGGCGCTAGAGCTCGAGTGTGCGGGAATGGGTAAGCGAGATGGAAGAAGGCATGGGTGAAAAAAGTAAATCTTTGTCCCTTTATAAGGGCGGAGGAGGCGATGAGTCTCCCCACTTTCCTGGCAAAACCGCTTATTCCCCAGGCACCATAATTGATGGCGCGGTTGGGTTACCCACATCCATATGGATGAGAATCCCGTGATAAGGGGAACACGATCTCTCCTTTGACAAGACGTATCAAGAAAACTGCCCCGCGATATGTGCGGAGCTGGTTGAGAAAAGCGGTTCGAATAATAACCGGGCCATGGTGTGATGTCATGCTGTCAAAACGTGCCAGCAGATTAGATTTGTGGAAATATTATTCTCTCTACGGTGGTATGTGGAACTTATTTTGCAGGGTCGGACACTATCGTTGCATTCAAACTCTTCCATGGTATATTCGGAGGAGGAACCCGCCTTGCAATGCCGAAGACAACACTGCGCGCCGGACTCATCGTCATTTAAGCCTAGATCAGGGGCTACTGAGGGAATCCTAGATTAGGGGGTATCCGGACGGCCGGACTATATCCTTTGGCCGGACTATTGGACTATGAAGATACAAGATTTAAGACTTCGTCCCATGTCCGGATGGGACTCTACTTGGCATGGAAGGCAAGCTAGGCAATACAGATATGGATATCTCCTCCTTTGTAACCGACCTTGTGTAACCCTAGCCCCCTCCGCTGTCTATATAAACCGGAGGGTTTTAGTCCGTAGGACAACATACAATCATACCATAGGCTAGCTTCTAGGGTTTAGCCTCTCTGATCTCGTGGTAGATCAACTCTTGTAATACTCATATCATCAAGAACAATCAAGCAGGACGTAGGGTATTACCTCCATCAAGAGGGCCCGGACCTGGGTAAACATCGTGTCCCCTGCCTCCTGTTAACATCCGCCTTAGATGCACAGTTCGGGACCCCCTACCCGAGATCCGCCGGTTTTGACACCGACAATTACTGTGCTATGCAACTTCCATTCGCGAGGGGGGGCTGTGTTTACACATCATACCATGGGTTTCATGAATCACCATATCTAGAGATTCGTCGACACAGTTTGTTGCCAGATAATCTTTAGTGTGTGAAAGGCATCAAGCTTTCATGCGATGGATGACTTTTGCAAACCCGACATGCGGCGATGTGGTTCATGCCAACAGCAAATATGCACAACTTGATTCGTGCTGATATCTAGACCGAGCCATGTATTCTGCTGCTGTAGCACGACCCTGCGTAGGATGTACTGATAATGATGATGGAGATGTTGTGCAGAAGCCATATATATCAGTTAGGATTCAAGTGCGTACTTGTTAGTTAAACCTATGTATAAATTGTGACACTAAATACGACTAGTAAGTAGTACAGTAGCAGTACTAGTATATGTCGGTCAAATTATTCATCATGTCCACACATTGAATTGATGTGACAACATTCTGTGCGTGAGGTGACACAAGAATCACGGCAGCGTGTTTGGGTATTCTAGACTTCAGATTTGGAGTACCACTTATCTATCGAAATCTTTCATCGTTCACTTAAAACAGTCGATTGATCATACATTGAGTACCATATAACTGGAATTACCGATGCAAGTTGAAGAAGGATTGGCTGGTGCTGCCGGCTGGCGCCAAGTTCGATCCCATGGATCAGGAGCTGACAGCGCGAGATTTCAGTCTCTCATCGATTTGTTCATACCAACCATCGACAGCGAGCATGACATATGCTACACCCAACCTGAGAAACTTCCAGGTAAGACACCGATTGGCCGTCTACTTGCACAAACATATTCCTTTGTTTATAGCTCTATTTTTCTTTTTAGACGCATACCTGGTGAAGCAATTACAATTTGACAGTTAGTAAAAAGTGAAACAAGTGACTGCAACATGACAAAGATGTTATGAAAATGCCAACTAGGTACACTAAAACCTGTATTCCACAATACTGTAGGTATCACACTGAGTGGCCTAAGGAAGCATTTCTTCCAGCGCAATTCCAGGGCGTTCAAAAGGGGCACGTGGACGCGTCGCAAGATACAGTTGGAGTGCGGCATGCACGCGATGTGGCACAAGACCGGCAATACTTTGCCGGTGATGGTCAACGGCCGGCAGACGGGCAGCAAAAAAGGTTCTGGTGCTGCACACCAACAAGAACTTCAACCAGCAGAGGACCAACTGGGTGATGCACTAGTACCACCTCGGGGACCTGGAGCAAGGGAAGGAGCGGGAGCTGGTCCTCTGCAAGATTTTCTACCAGACGAACACTAGGGCCAGGAGTAAAAATATTATAAGTTAGTTTGGTATTGGTAGTTGTACTACCTTGTCATCCGCAAGTTGGTATTGTTGTTAACAATATTTTGGTATGAACTTGCATTTGCTTCCAACCATCATGCCGAGGGTCGACGTGGATATAAAGCTGAATCATTTGTATCGAAACGAATTTTCAGGCACTTGATTTTTATTTGATGGGTAGCATAAGCACCCGCCGTTCGAATTCCCAGTTCTCCAATTTTTTGAAACAAGTGCATGCACTTATTATCACGATAAAAAACAATATTCGTGCAACATCCCAGTTATCAGTCTGTACTTGCAGAATTCTCTCGTTTATTGAGCACGTATATTGTTTTTTCAGGTCGAGCAAGTTTCAACTGGGTTGTAGACTGCCCAGGGTTGGTTTTGTTTTTAACAGGCCCAGCCCATGACGACAACGGGGCACAAAGATCCAGCAGGTATCTACTAGCCTCTGGCACGCCAGCGTTAGTTATATTTTGTCTTACAACATCCGCAGGCAGTCTTTTTACTGAATCAAACACACAACCCAGTTCTATTTTCCTCTTGAAACGCATGTCCAACATCCGTTTTATCTCTACCTATAGTTTTACTAGTTCATATACACGTATCATTATGTTGAAAACACATAAAATTCCATTTTCATATTTACATCCTTATTTTTGTTGTTTTTCCCACCCAGCGCTGATTTTTTTTACCACTGGTTTTCCCTTAAACCAACTCAATTGTCCCACGTCTTATTTGCTTACAAAAACAAATCGATTTTTTTGGCAAATCAATAAGTTCTTAAAAAATGTTTATCATTTCGGGATTACAACACTTTGGACTCCACCAAAATATGAAAAATAAGGTTGAACTTTTTGACCGTGGTCCTGGGCAGAAAATGGGTTGTAATAAATTACTTAAGAATTAGCAAATGGGCTACAAATTATAAAAACATAGCAAATGGGCTTTATGTTGTCTGCCACAAATTTGAAGGCTGACTTGTGGGCCTACTAAGTTCATGCGTACACAAGGTTTCTCAAAAAAGAAACTTAGTCAACAATCGACTCTACCAGCGTCAGACCGTTAGATGTCAATCTAACGGCAATTGTGCTTCTTCAGTCTCTGATCTTCCTGCCCCAGCCGCCCAAACCAGCGCCGTCGAAACCGCTTGCTCCCGCCTCCCGTGGCCGGCAGTGCTGCCGGGCAGGCCTCACGGCCCCATCATACTTGCATCCCTGGCCTGTCTATCCCTCTACTCACCCACATCTCCTGTTATTTTTAGGCGACGACAGCCGAACTAGTCAACCCTCGTACTCTCCACCGCTTGGGCAGCCACTGCCGTGTCTTCCCCGGCTCCGTGTCGTTCCCTTCGTAGGCCTTGCCTTCGTCCACCGCCCTCGTGCTCTCGGCGCAGCATGGTCAACGATGTCCATCCAACGGCCGTAGTGCTTCTTCAACCTCTGGTCTTCTTGCCCCAGCCGCCCAAAGCAGCACCGGTTGTGTCGTATGCTCCTGCCTCCCGTGGTCGGTTGTGCTGCCGCGGAGGCCTCACCGTCCCCATACTACTCCCACCGCTGGCCATGTCATACCTCCACTCACCCACTCCCCCTGTTATTCTGCGGCGACGGCAGCCTCATACCGCAGCCGAACCAGTGAACTATCGTACTCCTCTCTGCGTGGGCATCCACTGCCGCGTCTTCCCCGGCTCCGCGTTGTCCCCTTCCTAGGCCTCGCCGTCGTCCACCGCCATGGTGCTCTCGACGCGGCGTGGTCAATGTGGTCAACGACCGACTTCCATTGGAAGAGTACTGTACGTGGAGAGGCTGACAGCTGGGTCCACGGCAGCCGCAAGGAAGTGCCTCCTTATTACGAGCAAAATAATTATTCCTCCACCTCACAGCAGGGACCCACCGGACAGGCCACCAGTATTTCATGGAAAAAACATTTTCCCCCTGACTGCTGGGACCCACCGGACGGGCCACCGTATTTCACGAAAAAAACGTGTGCCCCTGACTGCTGGGACCCACCGGACGGACCACCGTATTTCGCGAAAAAACGTTCGCCCCGCTGTCAGCTCGGACCCACCGGAAGTGCCTCCGTATTACGCACAGAAAAATGAATACTCCCCCTGCTAGCTGGGACCCACCATGGTGGGAGGCTGACTTGTGGGCCTACTAAGTTGACGGGGACGGAGGGCTTTGTCAACTTAGTCAATATGAATGATTCTAGCTCCAGTGACCGTACGATGTCCATCCAACGGCCGTCGTGCTTCTTCAATCTTTGCTCTTCCTGCTCCAGCCGCTCAAACAAGCGTCGGAGGGACTGCCTGCTTCCTCCTCCCCGCGGTCGGCTCTGCTGCCGCGCAGGCCTCACCGCCCCACTGTACTCCCATCGCTGGCCTAGCCATCCGTCTACTCACCCACACCTGCTGTTATTCTCCGGCGACGGCAGACGAACCAGTAAACCCTCATACAGTCGTACTCCCCTCCGCGTGGGAAACAACTGCCGAGTCTTCCCTGCCTCCGTGTCGTTCCCTTCCTAGGTCTCGCCGTCTTCCACCGCCCTGGTGCTCTCGGCGCGGCCTGGTCAATGTGGTCAACGACCGACATGCATCTGAAGTGGACTGTACGTGGAGAGGCCGATAGCTGGGTTCACGGCCGCACGCAAGGAAATGCCTCCTTATTACGCGCAAAATAATGGTTCCTCCACCTGACATGAGGGAACCACCGAAAGGGCCTCTGTATTTCATGAAAAAAACATTACCGCCGCTGATAGCTCGGACCCACCAGCTATATCTTCGCACGCAATGAAGTGCCTCCTTATTACGCACAAAAAAATGAATACTCCCCCTGTTAGCTGGGACCCAGTATAGTGGTAGGCTGACTTGTGGGCCTACTAAGTTGACGGGGATGGAGGGCTTTGTCAACTTAGTCAATATGCACGATTCTAGCTCCAGTGACCGTACGATGTCCATCCATCTGCCGTAGTGCTTCTTCAACCTCTAGTCTTCTTGCTCCAGCCGCCCAAACCAGCGCCAGTCGTGCCTCGTGATCCTACCTCCCGTGGCCGGCTGCGATGCGGCGAAGGCCTCACCGCCCCCTACTACTCCCATCGCTGGCCAGTCCATCCCTCTACTCACCCACACCCCCTGTTATTCTGCGGCGACGGCAGCCTCACACCGCAGCGAACCAGTGAACCCTTGTACTCCTCTACGCGTGGGCATCCACTGCCGTGTCTTCCCCGGCTCCGTGTCGTCCCCTTCCTAGGCCTCGCCGTCGTCCACCTCCCTAGTGCTCTCGGCACGGCGTGGTCAACGTGTTCAAGGAACAGCTTCCATCGGATGTGGACTGTATGTGGAGAGGCTGACAGCTGGGTCCACGGCCGCAGCAAGGAAGTGCCTCCTTATTACGTGCAAATAATTATTCCTCCACCTGACAGCGGGGACCCACCGGACGGGCCACCGTATTTCATGAAAAAAACGTTTCCCCCCTGACTGCTGGGACCCACCAGCTACACCTTCGCACGCAAGGAAGTGCGTCTGAGCAAAAAAACAAAACGATTCGCCCCTGACTGCTAGGACCCACCAGCTACATCTTCGCACGCTAGGAAGTGCCAGACAATCGGGACCCACATGGCCGAAGCGTACGTAGTGTTGTCATTCTGGTCGGGAATGTGTACGTACATACTGGTTGATGTAGAGGCGCGCACATGTCATAGTAGAGGCGCGCACGTAGCATGTACACGTACGTATAGTGGCCAGGGTGCAAGAAAGAAAATACGACCATGTATGTGTACAAATGGGCGGGGTCTCGAACGCCTACTCGCGCATACGTGCGGCAAGGGCTCGTGTACATGGCTGGGTCGGAACGGAGAAACAACGTCGTCGTCGTGTTCATGGGGAGGCAACGGAATGCGTCGTGTTCATGGGGAGGCAACGGAATGCGTCGTGTTCATGGGGAGGCAACGGAATGCGTCGTGTTCATCGGGAGGCAACGGAACGCGTGGGAGCCAACCGGCTGGGTCGGAACGGAATGCGTGGTCGTGTTCATCGGGAGGGCTTGGACAGAACAGGCGATGGAACGAGGCCTGGCGTACCACAGAACGGAGGAAACGGACCTCCTACGGTCGAAATGGGAGTCCTGTTGATCGGGAGGGGTGTGGCGTACCGCAAAACGGAGGAAACGGACCTCCTACGGTCGAAACGGGGGTCCTGGTCATCGGGAGGGGTGTGGCGTACCGCAAAATGGATGAAACGGACCTCCTACGGTCGAAACGGGGGTCCTGGTCATCGGGAGGGGTGTGGCATACCGCAAAAAGGGACTCCACGGGATAGTGTTCATCTCCACCGTCAACCTCCTCCAGCCTCCACGAGCTACCGTCGACCTCCTCCAGCCTCCACGGGCTCCTGTTCATACAGCCTCCACCGCGTGCTACTCCACCAGCTTCTGTTCAACCACCCCTTCACTATCTACTGTTCATCCAGCCCTCCACACCACGGGGTCCTGTACAACCACCCCTCCACCGTCTACTGTTCATCCAGCCCTCCACACCACAGGGTCCTGTTCATCGAGAGGCAACGCCACCGCTCACTGTTCATCCAAACCCCCCGCAACGCTCACTATTCATCCCAGAGGCAGCATCGATCGGCTTCAGTTAGCAGCAGTAGTGAAGGAATCGCTCGATCGGGTTCAGTTAATAGCCATCGATCGATCGCTCAGGTTCAGTAACGCGTAGCCTGTAGTGCAATCGCTCGGGTTCAGTTAGAGCCCAACGCCTTGCTCGGGTTCAGTTAGAGCCAACGCCTCGCACACACGCGCGTATGTGTACGAGAGAAACGCGCATCGCTCGGCCCCCGACCTCCCACCGTAACCGGGAACTCCCCGAAATTTCCCTCGCCCTCACTTCTACCATGGTTTTTTCCGTCGTGGACGGCCCAAAGAATGTCATGCGACTACATCTCCGCCCGCCCAGGACGAAAAGCCCATTTTCTGTCATGATTTTTTGTCATAGAAGTAGGAGCCCACCACATCTATGATGATACCGGGTTTTGTCACAATTATTGTCATAGAAGTGTCATATGTATGATAGAAAAAAAAATTGTTCGGCCCAAAATGTCACGGATGTGTCTTTTTTTTTGTAGTGATACCCCAGACTTAGGATGCCTGAGAAGAAAAGGTGCAACGCAATTGATGAGATGACATTATAAGATTCTCAGGCAATGCACTATGGAAGTGAGTCCCGACACAACAGTTCATCAATAAACCAAGGAGATGATGAGGAGGTGGCTGGTGGACTCAATGATAATTCATCGAGACTTCCAAAAAGATGGGTTTCCACAATTGCGTGATCACGGAGATATCATTTGTCAGATCAAATGATATAATGATGTTTGCTCGAGGAAAACATACCCAATTGAACATTGCTTGAAAGGTGCACCCGAAATATGGGCTGGGTCACATGAACAATGTTAGAATGGTGACTTGATGAACAAAAGAATTAGAATGAAACTATCGATCATTCACTTCAAAGTAATAGGGTTGCTAGAAGTTTTGAATTCACACCTCAGAGTTTGATAGCCAGTTTTTTGATTAGAAACTGCACGGGGACCAAGAAATGAATGGAGATGGCGAGAAGTAATACTATAACAAGAATTCTTAAGAGGTGGAGCATTTCTCACAACATCCTTGATATAAAAGATGATAATAATCCAAGTTGGAACATAACATAAGCTGGATAGCAAGGAGCTCCATAACATGATCAAGTTTGTGTCGGAGGGAAGGCAATGATGTCGTTGATGATAATACAAATCATCGAGGGGCAAGGATGGTATTTCTCATCAAGAATTCAATTGATATCCTGGAAGAAGTCAAAATGTTGATGATGATCATGACAAATTTTGTCGAGATATTTCATGAAGATGTAATCGATCAGCAATGACATCAAGTCAAAGGAATGATGAAGCAAGAGGTTATTGGAACCACGGTTATGACACAAACTCGAAATCAAGCTTGTTGTTTAAGGTGAAAGGGTATGACGAGGAAGATCGACGTAAGCTTAGTTATCGTCGCAAATTGGTGCTCCGAGAATAAGGACCAGGTAGCATAGTTAAAATCAGCACAATAATGATATAGCCAATTCGGCTAGGAATGATATGATCGAGTTCAAACCCGTAAGAAATGATGGTTAATAAGAGTTGTTGAATTGTAGTGCAGACTTGATTCAGTTATCGGTGTTCTCGAGTGACTAATAACTCATAACCCAAGGAAAAATTGGAATCGGTGAGAAATAATTGTAGATGAAGAACTCATAAGGAGTTATGTAGTTCCATGATATTCTCGAGATACCAGAAGGTACAACTCGAAGGTAGAGCAGAGTAGAGGTTGGCTAGATGAATGATCTATAGAAGACAAGTACTTTAACTTGTTAGAGAAATGGAGTCAAGGAGAAAATATGATCGGAACCATGATTGCAAAGGCTCAATTCACAAATGCCAAATGATATTATATCAAGGGAATAATTATTATTACAAGAAGCTTCCATGATAGGATATACATCGTGTCCATGGGCATGGACACAAAGTTCAAGGTCGACTCCCACTTCTTCAATGTATAACCTTCCATTCACCTCTCACTTTTTGAAAATGACATTAGTTGTCAAAAGTTTTACCTGGTGCAATGCTAGATAATTATGACTCGTGAAATCTTCCGGGTTCACATAGAGTAAGGAAGGCATAGGTTTAACCCATCGGGGCATCTTATGAACACATACCACCAACTTCAGGAGCGAATAACTCAAGCTCGGGAGCAGAGCATGGTTGACAAAAGCAGGAGGTACAATTTACCAAAGGCATTATGTATCCGATGAAAGGCTCACAAGTTTAATGAATATGAAGGACGGTGTCGGACAAAATCCAACAAAGGATCTGGTGGTCCATAATGGATCTGATGTGAGTATGGTACTCAACCAGAAGAAGAAAGAATGCAAGGAGATCAGATTATAGAAACAACTGACTAACTCAAAGCTCAAATGCAAAGGAATTATGAATTCCAAGACAAGGGATCAAAAGCAATGCTCTGATTAGGGATGGATAAGTTGAATAGCCTTAGGGGTACAATCAATGGCAATTTGATTGGTCGAGATCCAGCTCATGTTTCAAATGATGTTTGAGCCAGAAGGATGACTTCTAGGATCTGGTTGAGGATTGCGAGCATTCGTAATTTATTGAATGGATGGAATCAATATGATAGTGACAAAGGATGTCAATAAGATTACTATACTTATGAGATTAACCATAATGCAAGCAAGCAAGAATTTCAAGAGCAATAAGTTGCTGAGGATTTTCGAAAGATCAAATAGTATTTCGAAGACTTTGGTGCAACACATGAACAACTGGGGAGAAACAAATCCTCGGTGTGTGTGAGGATTAATTTGTAGGTGTATTCAGGTGACAAGGAACTACAAGGCAGTAGACACAAGGATTCTCGGAAAAAATAGAGAGAAGTTCGAGGTATCTTATAATAACAAGATCAACGAGGAATGATTGTATGAATGACAAGTGTATGTGGTTATCCATATAGGTTTACCGATGTATGGGAATTGCAAAAGAGACGGGGCAAAGTCTCGAGAGAACATCACAGAGTATCTTTGGAATCTTCTGGTGCAACAAGTGATCATCTGGAGTGAGGGGTTGTCTGAGAGAATGTATTTTCGAGAACCTAAAGCAGTTTTTGCAAAATCATTTAACCCGAATAGAAGAGAGATCAGAGTACCAGAGTATAGACGAGGAATAAAAGATCCTAATACCACCCAATGGCGACGTGGGCTCGTAAGCCACACAACCATGTTAGTAAAATAGTTTTCAGTGACTAGACTCGACTTCGGCCAAGGAGTGTGGAAGGGTGATTCCTACAGGCAGTCGGCTCTGATACTAACTTGTGACGTCCCCGATTTGACCGTACACTAATCATGCACGCAAATGTGTATGACCAAGATCAGGGACTCACAGGAAGATATCACAACACAACTCTAGACACAAATAAAATAATACAAGCTTTATGTTACAAGCCAGGGGCCTCAAAGGCTCGAATACAAATGCTCGAAGACACAAGAGTCAGCGGAAGCAACAATATCTGAGTACAGACATAAGTTAAACAAGTTGCCATAAGATGGCTAGCACAAACTGGGACACAGATCGAAAGAAGCGCACACCTCCTCCCTGGGATCCTCCTAAACTACTCCTGGTCATCGTCAACGGCCTGCACGCAGAAGTAGGCACCTCCAGTGTAGTAGGAGTCATCATCAACGGTGGCGTCTGGCTCCTGGGCTCCAACGTCTGGCCGCATCAACCGGGTATAGAAAGCGGGAAAAGGGGGAGCAAAGCAACCGTGAGTACTCATCCAAAGTAATCGCAAGAAAGGAGCTACACTATATATGCATTGGTATCAATGAAAGGGGTAGTATATGTGGACTGAACTGCGGAATGCCAGAATAAGAGGGGGATAACTAGTCCTATCAAAGACTACGCTTCTGGCAGCCTCCTTCTTGAAGCAGTAGAAGAGAGTAGATGGTAAGTTAACCAAGTATCATCGCATAGCATAAACCTACCCGGCGATCCTATCCTCGTCACCCTGTGAGAGAGCGATCACCGGGTTGTATCTGGCACTTGGAAGGGTGTGTTTTATTATGTACCCGGTTCTAGTTGTCATAAGGTCAAGGTACAACTCCGGGTCATCCTTTTACCGAGGGACATGGCTATTTGAATAGATAAACTTCCCTGTAGGGGTGCACCACATTTCCCAACATGCTCGATCCCTTTTGGTCGGACACACTTTCCTGGGTCATGCCCAGCCTCGGAAGATCAACACATCGCAGCCCCACCTAGGCACAACAGAGAGGCCAGCATGCCGGTCTAAATCCTAAGCACGCAGGGGTCTGGGCCCATCACCCATTGCACACCTGCACATTGTGTACGCGGCCGGTGAGCAGACCTAGAAACCTCCATTACAAAGGAAGTAACTTACGCGGTCCAACCCGGCACGCGCCGCTTAGTCGCTGACGTCAAGAAGGCTTCAGCTGATACCACGACGTCGAGTTCCCATAACTGTTCCCGCGTAGTTGGTTAGTGCGTATAGGCCAGTGGCCAGACTCAGATCAAATACCAAGATCTCGTTAAGCGTGTTATCTTAAAGTAACCGCGAACGCCGACTAGGGGCAGGCCCACCTCTCTCCTGGGTGGTCTCAACCTGCCCTGTCGCTCCGCCACAAAGTAACAATCGGGGGCCGTCGGGAACCCAGGCCCACCACTACTTGGTTGGAACCACCTGCCCCTTCAGCCCCCATATCCGAATCACTTGCGGGTACTCAATGAGCCGACCCGACTTTAGTCACAACATGTATCATGTGTAATATGTATAGTATATATACCTGTGATCACCTCCCAAGTGATCACGGCTCGATAGTATAGCATGGTAGACGGACAAGAATGTAGGTCCACTGATGGAATACTAGCATCCTATACTAAGCATTTAGGATTGCAGGTAAAGGTAACAACAGTAGTACGAAGGACAGGCTATGCATCAGAGTAGGATTAACGGAAAGCGGTAACATGCTACACTACTCTAATGCAAGCAGTAGAGAGAAGAATAGGCGATATCTGGTGATCAAGGGGGGGGCTTGCCTGGTTGCTCTGGCAAGCAAGGGTCATCAACAACGTAGTCGATTAGGGTACCAGCAACGGCGTCAGTCTCGTAGTCTACCGGAGAGAAGAGGGGGAAGAAACAATGAATACAATGCAAACAGATGCATACCAATGCATGACAAGACAAGTAACGGTGGCAGGTGTGCCCTAACGCAGTAGGAGGTGATACCGGCGATGGGGGAAACATCCGGGAAAGTATCCCCGGTGTTTCGCGTTTTCGGACAGATGAAATGGAGGGGGAAAGTCGCATGTTCTCTATGCTAGGGATGTGTGGTGGACGAACGGGCTACACATATCCGGATTCTTCTCGTCGTTCTGGGCAACTTTAATGTACAAAGTTTTTCCATCTGAGTTACGGATTATTTTATATTAATTTTCAAGATTTACATCATTTCTAGAATTAACAGAATTAATTACTTTAGATAATACAATTATGACATCAGCATGATGTTAGGGTGATGTCAGCAATCAACTTGTCAGTTGACCTAGTTAAACTGACGTGTGGGTCCCATTCGTCATTGTCTCAGACTAACTAAACCTGTTAATTAGACTAACTAAGTGATTAGGTTACTTCATTTTAATTAGATTAGTTAAGCAGGATTAATTAACTTAATTAACCTATTAATTAATTAATTACTAATTTTTTATTATTTTTAAAATTGTTCTGGGGCTAGGCCCACCTATCATTGGTCGCAGGGGGCCTTAGCGGGCATAGGGCGGTGCGGGCGCAGGTGCCTGGGCGTGGGCGAACCCGCCTGGCGTCAGGGGTGCTCGCCCAGGAGGGCGCGGCCGCACTGGCGAACGCCGGCCGTGGCTGCAGGCGGCGGCGCAAGGGGAGGTGGCAGAGACGGCAAGCGGCACGTGCGGGGGGGGGGGGGGGTTGGTTGGACGCGCCGGGGCACCGACGGCTGCGGCAAGCGCAGCAGCGAGCGGAGCGGCTGGCCGACAGCGGCGACTGAGGCGGGGTAAGGGGAGCAGGGGCGTGCGGTGGAGCGTGGGCGCGCGCCGGCGAGCCGGGGCGCGGCCAAGCGCGGATGCGCGCGCGGCGGTGGGGAGCGGCCAGGGGCGGATGCGGGCTACGCGGCAGGGGCGAAGCTGGGGCACCACGGCTGTGAGGAGCAGAGGTGGGGCGCGGCAGTCGCGCAGCGCCGGCAGGCGAGTAGGGGGATGGGACGCGCGCGGGGCGCGCATGTGCGCCGGGCACGGTTGCAATGCGGTCAGCGCGAACGGAGCACAACCTAGAGCATGGGCGCGGTAAGTGTTGGGCAGCTACTACGACGACAGGAACGCAAGGGGGAGAGGGGGGTCGATGGAGGGGCTCACATCGGAGCACAAGAAAGGATCGGTGAGCACAGGGAGGCGCCGGAGACGACGAAGCAACGACGGCGATCTCCGGGTCCAAGGTGGAAGACGACGACGAGCAGCTCGATGCAGGGGTGGGGAGCTCGAGGTAGTCCTTCTAGGCGATGTGTGGGAGGGCTGCGAGGCTTCTGCCCAACCTGGCGCAGCTCATGGTGGCGTCGGCGCGCGGAAACGACGAAGGCGCGGCGGCGGCAGCGGGGTCGGGCGCCCGAGTGCCCCGATCTAGAATGGGGAGGGAGAGGGAGGAGTCGATTGAGAGGGAAAGTGGGGATCGTGCGGGAGGAGTTGAGCGGCGCGCTAGGGTTAGGGCACTCATGGTTGGCGGCTGGGCCGGCCATCTAGGCCGGCTTTGGCCAACTGGGCCAGTCGGCCCACTTGGGGGGGGGGGAGGAGGGTCTAGTGTGTTTTTTTCTTTGTTTAAGTTTTAGCTCTTATTCATTTTTCCTTTCTCCTGTTTTATTTTAACTTTTATTCTATTTTATTTTTATAATTTATAAAGTGGATCCCTAAATCAGTGTTACAACATAATCCACTGCCACAAAAGCTTTACCCCAAACAAAATAGTTTAGTATTTTATAAAATACAAAAGGCATTTAATTAATGGTTTTAGATACTATTTAATTTAGTTTAGTGCATTTAATATTTTTACAAAAATGTGGTTCCTCCACCATTATGACTTAGGATTTATTTTTCCCATTTTGAACATTTTAATTTTAACGTTTGGAAACTTTTGATGTTTGTCTTTATTTAAATTTGAATTTGAACGGGATTTGAACCTTCGCAAGTTTAGCAACAGTAATACCACAGGCGTGGCAACATTTAGCAGACGATTACTGTAGCTTAACTATCCTGGCGTTAGAGGCATAAATGGAGGTCTAGACAGGGCAAGCAAGGAATTACCTACCCAAGCAAGAAATCATGCCACATACTGCACTCATATGCCAAACGGATTATATTCCAATGGCAGTAGATGGTAATTAAATCATTTATATGCCCTAAACTAATAAGAACACCCAAATAATAATCACAGATACTACGAGCAAAAACTATATTAGCGCCTAGGCTGCGCCTAGGGCGCTTAAGCACAGCCTAGGCACTAGGCGAAGGCTAACCGCCTCGCGTATGCCTACCGCTTTTTCCATCCTTGCCGACATTACATGACCGCGTTCATGAGGCTGGTTCTACCGACGTGTTTTGCACACAGGTGGCTGGCGGGTGTCTGTTCCTCCAATTTTAGTTGAATCAGATTCAATGAACATGGTTCTTCCTGAAGATCAAAAAGCAATCACTATACCACGTTGTGGTTTTTGATGCGTAGGTAAGAACGGTTCCTGCTAAGCCCATAGCAGCCACGTAAAACTTCCAACAACGAAGTAGATGACGTCTAGCTTGTTTTTGCAGGGCATGTTGTGATGTGATATGATATGGTCAAGACGTGATTATATAAATTGTTGTATGAGATGATCATGTTTTGTAACACAATTATCGGCAACTGGTAGGAGCCATATGGTTGTCGCTTTATTGTATGAAATGCAATCACCATGTAATTGCTTTACTTTATCACTAAGCGGCAGCGATAGTCGTAGAAGCAATAGTTGGCGAGACGACAACGATGCTACGATGGAGATCAAGGTGTCAAGCCGGTGACGATGGTGATCATGACGGTGCTTTGGAGATGGAGATCAAAGGCACAAGATGATGATGGCCATATCATATCACTTATATTGATTGCATGTGATGTTTATCCTTTATTCATCTTCTTTTGCTTAGTATGGCGGTAGCATTATAAGATGATCTCTCACTAAATTTCAAGGTATAAGTGTTCTCCCTGAGTATGCACCGTTGCCACAGTTTGTCGTGCCGAGACACCATGTGATGATCGGGTGTGATAAGCTCTACATTCACATACAATGGGTGTAAGCCCGTTTTGCACACGTAGAATACTCGCATTAAACTTGACGAGCCTAGCATATGTAGATATGGCCTCGGAACACTAAGATCGAAAGGTCGAGTGTGAGTCCTATAGTAGATATGATCAACATAGTGATGTTCACCATTGAAAACTTCTCCATCTCACGTGATGATCGGACATGGTTTAGTTGATATGGATCACGTGATCATTAGATGATTAGAGGGATGTCTATCTAAGTGGGAGTTCTTAAGTAATATGATTAATTGAACTTAAATTTATCATGAACTTAGTCCTGATAGTATTTGCATATCTATGTTTTAGATCAATTACTCGCATATAGCTTCCCCGTTTTATTTATGATATGTTCCTAGAGACAACTATGTTGAAAGATGTTAGTAGAAATGATGAGACTAGCTCCGTGATCTGAGGATTATCCTCATTGTTGCACAGAAGAATTATGTCCTTGATGCACCGCTAGGTGACGGACCTTTTGCAGGAGCAGATGCAGACGTTATGAACGTTTGACAAGCTCGGTATGATGGCTACTTGATAGTTTAGTGCGCCATACTTTACGGCTTAGAACTGAGACTTCAAAAACGTTTTGAACGCCACGAAGCATATGAGATGTTCCAAGAGCTTAAATTGGTATTTCAGATTCATGCCCGTGTTAAGAGGTATGAGACCTCTAACAAGTAATTTGCCTACAAGATGGAGGAGAATAGCTCAGCTAGTGAGCATGTGCTCAGAATGTCTGAGTACTACAATCACTTGAATCAAGTGGGAGTTAAGCTTGTAGATAAGATAGTGATTGACAGGGTTCTCTAGTCACTATCACCAAGTTACTAGAACTTCGTGATGAACTATACTATGCAAGGGATAACGGAAACGATCCCAAGCTCTTCGCGATGCTGAATTGGAGAAGGTAGAAATCAAGAAAAAGCATCAAGTGTTGATGGTTGACAAGACCACTAGTTTCAAGTAAGAGGGCAAGGGAAAGAAAGGGAACTTCAAGAAGAATGGCAAGCAAGTTGCCACTCCCGTGAAGAAGCCCAAAGCTAGACCTAAGCCTGAAACTTAGTGCTTCTACTGCAAAGGGAATGGTCACTAGAAGCAGAACTACCCCAAATACTTGGCAGATAAGAAGGATTACAAAGTGAACAAAAGTATATTTGAGATACATGTTATTGATGTGTACTTTACTAGTTTTCACAGTAACCCCAGGGTATTTGATACCGGTTCAGTTGTTAAGATTAGTAACTCGAAACAGGAGTTGCAAAATGAAGAGAGACTAGTTAAGGGCAAGGTGACGATGTGTGTTGGAAATGATTCCAAGGTTGATAAGATCACCATCGCACACTCCTTTTACCTTCGGGATTAGTGTTGAACCTAAAATAAATGTTATTTGGTGTTTGCGTTGAGCATGAATATGATTGGATCATGTTTATTGCAATATGGTTATTCATTTAAGTCAAAGAATAATTGTTGTTCTGTTTACATGAATAAAACCATATATGGTCATACACTTAATATAAATGGTTTATCGAATCTCGGTCATAGTGATACACATATTCATAATACTGATGCCAAAAGATGCAAAGTTGATAATGATAGTGCAACATACTTGTGGCACTTCCGTTTAGGTCAGATTGGTGTAAAGCGCATGAAGAAACTCCATGCGGATAGACTTTTGGAATCACTTGATTATGAATCATTTGATGCTTGCGAACAATGCTTCATGGGTAAGATGACTAAGACTCCGTTCTCCGGAACAATGGAGTGAGCCACTGACTTACTGGAAATAATACATACCGATGTATGTGATCCGATGAGTGTTGAGGCTCGTGACGGGTATCGTTATTTTCTGACCTTCACAGATGATTTGAGCAGATATGAGTATATCTACTTAATGAAACACAAGTCTGAAACATTTGAAAAGTTCAAAGAATTTCAGAGTGAAGTGGAGAATCATCGTAACAAGAAAATAGTTTCTACGATCTGATCGCGAAGATGAAATATTTGAGTTACGTGTTTGGCCTTTAGTTGAAACAATGTCGAACAGTTTCGTAACTCACGCCACCTGGAACACCACAGCGCAATGGTGTGTCTGAACATCATAACCGTACTTTATTAGATATAGTGTGATCTATGATGTCTCTTACCGATTTACCACTATCGTTTTGGGGTTATACATTAGAGACGGCTGCATTCATGTTTAATAGGGCGCCATCTAATTCCGTTGAGACGACACCGTATGAACTATGGTTTGGCAAGAAACCAAAGCTGTCGTTTCTTAAAGTTTGGGGTTGCGATGCTTATGTGAAAAAGTTTTAGCCTGATAAGATCAAACCCAAATCGAAGAAGTGCGTCTTCATAGGATACCCAAAACAAACTGTTGGGTACACCTTCTATCACAGATCCGAAGGTAAGATATTTGTTGCTAACAGTGGATCCTTTCTAGAGAAGAGTTTCTCTCGAAAGAAGTGAGTGGGAGGAAAGTAGAACTTGATGAGGTAATTGTACCTTTTCTCGAATTGGAAAGTAGCTCATCACTAAAATCAGTTCCAGTGATGCCCACATCAATTAGTGAGGAAGTTAATGATGATGATCATGAAACTTTAGATCAAGTTACTACTGAACCTCGTAGGTCAACCAGAGTACGTTCCGCACCAGAGTGGGACAGTAATCCTGTTCTGGAAGTCATGTTACTAGACCATGACGAACCTACGAACTATGAGGAAGCGATGATGAGCCCAGATTCCGCGAAATAGCTTAAGGCCATGAAATCTGAGATGGGACCCATGTATGAGAACAAAGTGTGGACTTTGATTGACTTTCCGGTGATCGGTGAGCCATTCGGAATAAATGGATCTTCAAGAGGAAGATGAACGCTGATAATAGTGTTACTATCTACAAAGCTCGAATTGTCGCAAAAAGGTTTTCGACAAGTTCAAGGTGTTGACTATGATGAGATTTTCTCACTTGTATCGATGCTTAAAAGTCTATTCGAATCATGTTAGCAATTGTCGCATTTTATGAAATCTGGCAAATGGATATCAAAACTACATTCCTTAATGGATTTATTAAAGAAGAATTGTATATGATGCAACCAGAAGGTTTTGTCAATCCTAAAGGTGCTAACAAAGCATGCAAGCTCCAGCGTTCCATCTATGGATAGGTGCAAGCATGTCGGAGTTGGAATATACGTTTTGATGAGTTGATCAAAGCATATAGTTTTACACAGACTTTTGGAGAAGCCTGTATTTACAAGAAAGTGAGTGGGAGCTCTGTAGCATTTCTGATATTATATGTGGATGACATATTGTAGATTGGAAATGATACTGAATTTCTTAATGGCATAAAAGGATACTTGAATAAGAATTTTTCAATGAAAGACCTCGGTGATGCTGCTTATACATTGGGCATCAAGATCTATAGAGATAGATCAAGGCGCTTAATTGGACTTTCACAAAGCACATACCATGATAAAGTTTTGAAGAAGTTCAAAATTGATCAAGCAAAGAAAGGGTTCTTGCATGTGTTTCAAGGTGTGAAGTTGAGTAAAGACTCAAAACCTGACCATGGCAGAAAATAGAAAGAGAATGAGAAGTCATTCCCTATGCCTCAGTCATAGGTTCTATAAAGTATGCTATGCTGTGTAGCAGACCTATTGTATACCTTAGCATGATTTTGGCAAGGGAGTACAATAGGGATCTGGGAGTAGATCACTGGACATCGGTCAAAATTATCCTTAGAGGACTAAGGAAATATTTCTCGGTTATGGAGGTGATAAAAGAGTTCGTCGTAAAGAGTTACGTCGATGCAAGCTTTTAACACCGATCTAGATGACTCTAAGTATCGATCTAGATACATATTGAAAGTGGGAGCAATTAGATAGAGTAGCTCCGTGCATAGTATTGTAGACAAAGAAATTTGCAAAATACATATGGATCTGAATGTTGCAGACCCGTAGACTAAACTTCTCTCACAAGCAAAACATGATCACTCTTTGGGTTTTAATCACATAGCGATGTGAACTAGATAATTGACTCTAGTAAACCCTTTGGGTATTAGTCACATGGTGATGTGAACTAATCACATGGTGATGTGAACTATTGGTGTTAAATCACATGGCGATGTGAACTAGATTATTGACTCTAGTGCAAGTGGGAGACTGAAGGAAATATGCCCTAGAGGCAATAATAAAGTTGTTATTTATATTTCCTTATATCATGATAAATGTTTATTGTTCATGCTAGAATTGTATTAACCGGAAACTTAGTACATGTGTGAATACATAGACAAACAGAGTGTCACTAGTATGCCTCTACTTGACTAGCTCGTTAATCAAAGATGGTTAAGTTTCCTAACCATAGACATGAGTTGTCATTTGATTAACGGAATCACATTATTAGAGAATGATGTGATTGACATGACCCATCCATTAGCTTAGCACTATGATCGTTTAGTTTATTGCTATTACTTTCTTCATAACTTATACATGTTCCTATGACTATGAAATTATGTAACTCCCGAATACCAGAGGAACACTTTGTGTGCTATCAAACATCAAAACGTAACTGGGTGATTATAAAGATGCTCTACAGGTGTCTCCGATGATGTTTTTTGAGTTGGCATAGATCGAGATTAGGATTTTTCACTCCGATTGTCGGAGAGGTATCTCTGGGCCCTCTCGGTAATGCACGCCACTATAAGCCTTGCAAGCAATGTGACTAATGAGTTAGTTACGGGATGTTGCATTACGGAACGAGTAAAGAGACTTTCTGGTAACAAGATTGAACTAGGTATGATGATACGGACGATCGAATCTCGGGCAAGTAACATAGCGATTACAAAGGGAACAACGTATGTTGTTGTGCGGTTTGACCGATAAAGATCTTCGTAGAATATGTAGGAACCAATATGAGCATCCAGGTTCCGCTATTGGTTATTGACCAGAGATGAGTCTTGGTCGTGTCTACATAGTTCTCGAACCCGTAGGGTCCGCACGCTTAACATTTGATGTCGATTGGTATTATGAGTTTATGTGATTTGATGTACCGAAGGTTGTTTGGAGTCCCGGATGTGCTCACGGACATGACGATGAGTCTCGAAATGGTCGAGACATGAATATTGATATATTGGAAGGTTATATTTGGACACCGGAAAGGTTTCAGATTAGTTCAGGCATTTTTCGGAGTATCGGGGGGGTTACCGGAACGCCCCGGGGGCTTAATGTGCCTACATGGTCTTTAGTGCAAGAGAGGAGGAGGAGGCCAAGAGGTGGGGCGCCCCCCAAGCCCAATCCGAATTGGGAAGGGGGCCAGCCCCCCTTTCCTTTCTCTCCCTCTTCCCTTCCTTCCCCCTCCTAGTTAGACTAGGAAAGGGGGGAACCTACTCCTAGTAGGAGTAGGACTCCCCCCTTGGCGCGTGCCATAGGAGGCCGGTCGGCCCCCTCCTCCACTCCTTTATATACCGGGGAGGGGGCACCGCATAGACACACAAGTTGATCTCTTAGCCATGTGCGGTGCCCCTGCCATAGTTTTCCAACTCGGTCATATCGTCGTAGTGCTTAGGCGAAGCCCTGCGTCGGTAACTTCGTCATCACCGTCACCTTGCCGTCGTGCTGACGAACTCTCCCTTGGCCTCAGCTGGATCAAGAGTACGAGGGACGTCACCGAGCTGAACGTGTGCAGATCGTGGAGGTGCCATTCATTCGGTACTTGATCGGTTGGTTCGCGAAGATGTTCGACTACATCAACCGCGTTACTTAACACTTCCGCTTTCGGTCTACGAGGGTATGTAGACACACTCTCCCCTCTCGCTGCTATGCATCTCCTAGATAGATCTTTCATGATCGTAGGATTTTTTTGAAATACTACGTTCCCCAATACATGCCCAGTACACTGATGCGGCTTGAACTACGTCGGTATTTCCCCAAAGAGGAAGGGATGATGCAGCACAGCGACGGTAGGTATTTCCCTCAGTGATGAGACCAAGGTCATCGAACCAGTAGCAGAATCATGCAATACTACGTAAACAGTACCTGCACACAAAGAACAAATACTTGCAACCCGACGTGTTAAAGGGGTTGTCAATCCCTTTCAAGTAACGGTGCCAGAAATTGTCAAGTTCACGGGATAAACATATGATAGATTGGATAAATAGATCGTGAATAAATGCAAAATAAAATAAAGTGTAGCAAGGTATTTTGGGGTTTTTGGATTAATAGATCTGAAAATAAAAGTGAATAAAAATAGATCTCGAAGGCAAATATAATAAAGAAGAGACCTGGGGGGCGTAGATTTCACGAGTGGATTCTCTCGAGAAAAATAGCATATGGTGGGTAAACAAATTACTGTTGGAAAATTGATAGAACTTCAAATAATCATGACGATATCCAGGCAATGATCATTATATAGGCATCACGTCCAAGATTAGTAGACCGACTCCTGCCTGCATCTACTACTCTTACTCTACACAAACCGTTATCCAGCATGCACCTAGTGTATTAAGTTCATGGAGAAACGAAGTAATGTAATAAGAACAATGACATGATGTAGACAAGATCTATTTATGTAGAAATAGACCCCATCTTGTTATCCTTAATAGCAACAATACATACGTGTCGGTTCCCCGTCTGTTATTGGGATCAAGCACCGTAAGATCGAACCCATCACAAAGCACCTCTTCCCATGGCAAGAAAAATCGATCTAGTTGGCCTAACTAAACCAAAGATTCAAAGAAGAAATATGAGGCTATAAGTAATCATGCATATAAGAGATCAAAATAATCAAATAACTTTCATGGATAAAAGCATAGATCTAATCATAAACTCAAAGTTCATCGGATCCCAACAAACACACCGCAAAAAGAGTTACATCAAATAGATCTCCAAGAGATCATTATATTGAGAATTAAGAGAGAGAAAGAGAGAGGGCCATCTAGCTACTAACTATGGACCCGTAGGTCTACAATGAACTACTCACGCATCATCGGAGAGGCACCAATGAGGATGATGAACCCCTCCGTGATGGTGTCTAGATTGGATCTGTGGTTTTTGGAACTTGCAGCGGCTAGAATTGATTTTCATCGACTCCCCTAGGGTTTCTGGAATATTGGGGTATTTATAGAGCAAAGAGGTGGTGCTGGAGGCCCCCGAGGTGGGCATAACCCACCAGGGCGCGCCTGGGCTCCTAGGCGCACCCAGGTGGGTTGTGCCCCCCTCGGGGCACCCCTCTGGTACTTCTTCAGCCCATCTTGTGTCTTCTGGTCTAGAAAAATTCTCCAAAAAGTTTCGCCGCATTTGGCCTCCGTTCGGTATTGATTTTCCGCGAAGTAAAAAACAAGCAAAAAACAACAACTGGCACTGGGCACTATGTCAATAGGTTAGTCCCAAAAAATGATATAAAGTTGCTATAAAATGATTATAAAACATCCCAGAATGATAATATAACAGCATGGAACAATCAAAAATTATAGATACATTGGAGATGTATCATACATCAGTGATGGGCTCCAGGGTTCTACCCCCGCCTTCCGCCCAAGCCGGGCTAACGTGGGGTGGACTGAAGAAATGGAGGAGGCCTTAAAGGGCTCCTCCCTCAAGGAAGAGCACCATGCCTTGATAGGTGTAGCACTACAGGCCTTCTGGTCCGCCGGAACCGGACTGCACGAGGTCTTCAAGGGCCTCGTCACGAGCTTCGAGGTACTCTTCTATCCTTGTGCCAAAATAATTTCTTTGTTTGACTTTACTTTGTAAATCCAAGTAATTGTCAGAGGGTATATTCTCATGGCCTTCTAAACGACATAGTCAGTGAGTAGCCCCCGAGCCCAAGGCTTGTTTCAAGAAATCGGCGTTGGGATCGAATAGAGATAGGAGCGTAATGTGCAGCCCCCAGGACATTGTTCAATGATATGAGGCGCTTGTCCGGAGTTTCAGTGAATTGATCAAGGGGTTTATTTGTAGAATCCTTGTTTGTAGGTTTCTACCTCGGCCCCGAGCTCCATCTCCAAGGAGATTGCGGAGGTGAACCGGAAGCTTGAGAGGTCCGAGAAGGACCTCGACCTGATGAACTAGCGGTTCGAGCGGTCTCAAGGTAAGCGACCAGTACTTCATGCCCTTGAATGTTACTTTGGACACGAAAGCATGCTGCTTTTTGAATTAGGAGCTAATGCCAAACTATTTGAATGATAGCGGCCTTGGCGGAGTTTGAGGGGCTCAAGGCCGAGCTCAAGAAGGCTCGGTAGGAGGTGGAGGAGCTGAAGGCTGCGGGTGTGAAGCGGAGATGGCCTGAGCTGCTAAGAAGGTGGCTAGGGAGAAGGACCAGGCGCGGGTCCTGGAGGTCGAGGAGGCCCTGAAGGGCATGTTTGAAGCACGCGATAAACTTCAGGCTAAGGAGAAGTAGGCGAAAGAGGAGCTCAAGAAGCTCCAGCTCGCACACTCCAAGCTCCAGACCGTGGCCCGAGCTGATCGTGAGGTGCTCCAACAAGTGGAGCAGATAGTTGTGGGTAAGCCATTTCTTCATCAATGCGTGTTTGGCAGCAATGGGTGCGTCGAGCTCACCCAGCTGTGGCATTCCATAGATGTCTTTGTAGATCTCCAGAAGAGTGTGGCAGACGCTGCCCATCACTTCAACCAGCAGGAGGGCCAGGAGGAGGAGAAGGTAGTCTGGCGGCAATTCCAGGAGTCGTCGTTGTCACAACTGCTAAACCATTGAATGAAGCAGCTAGCCGAGCTATTTCGCTTTGCGAGGCCGGCACTCCAGGACCTCTGCATCAATTCTGGCCTGCTGAAGCCCTGCCGACTAGCTTCTTCGGCCTCCTACCTCGATTGCGGGTTGTCGCCCTACAGGTGGATTGCTGGAAGTGATCTGCATGCCTGGAGGGAACATGGCGGGCGTACGCCTGCATGAAGACGCATTTCTGGAAGGTGGATGTGGTGATCGTTGCTGCGGGCCCCCCTAAGGGAAGCTGTGTACCGTGAAGCAGTTCTTCACTGAAGTGGAAGAGGGCACCCGAGTACTGAGTCCATGTGTCCAAAAGACACTTTGTATTTTTAGATAGTACGTCAGAATACCGAAGTGTTCGGGATGTATAAAGACTATCTTTTTGTTTTAATGAGTATGGCTTTAAATTCCCTCATATGGTTGTGTTTTATAGTAAATATTCCTCCTGTTTGACCATGTTGAACTGAAAGTGGCCAATCGTCAGCTTCTACCCCAAAGTAGAATATACAGAGGGTATTCATTGAGGCGGCTCTGACCTTGAGCCGATGTCTTAGTACCCAAAGGTGGTCTATGCTCATAGGAACTAGGAAATCATATTGTAACAACTTTATAACTTTCACGTAGTCATAGGAATTTGACTGTGGGGGCTGATGACGAGCCCCGATGTGTGAAGTGGTCGGCTTAGATAGTCAAGGTCTAGGCCCTCGCACACTTCGGCTAATGCTACGAAGAAGCCCTTCGTTTAACATGGGTGATTGCTATCGTCACGTCGCTTAATGCAGTCTTCGTATTGTCGACCAGTTTTCGCTTGCCCAGAAAGTCAGTTTTCGGCTTCCTCCAATGAGGCACTCTGCCAATTAAACTGGCGGCACTATCACAGTGGTTCTCCCATTACACTCTTAGCCGAATTTACCAGGAACGTAAGGGTTACACATAGGAGCCAGGAAACCCAACTATTGACCAAAATCTAGGTTCAGAACTGATGTATATAATGCAACATCCGAGACGCCGAGTACATCAGACTTGTATTTAGGGAAACAAAGCCCTTTAGCAGTTGTATCTTAAAGACGCTCTTGTAGCTCACGGGCAATGCTTGTACAGAAATACAGTAAGGACCTTGAAGGGCATGATTTCTTTATTTTATAACCTCAAGCTTTACATGCTGAGCCATAACGAGAGAAACTAAAAAGATACAATGCAAAAAATAAATAGAGGAGCAAATAAAAATAGGGCGGATATTGTCATCGGGTTTATGAGCCCGTACCGCTTCCTGTCGCACGTCTGCGTCTCCATGTTGTTGACCAGCTTGTCCACGTTGATGGCAAAGACTAAAATGGACTGTATGCAACCTCGGCCTTGCATGTGCTTGAAGCACTCGCTAGCCGAGTCCTTTAAAGAGGTCTACAGAATGTCCATTGTGTGATTCAAGCCACGTGGATATACTTTTGTTGCCAGAACCCTGCCGATTTGGCAGATCGAAGCTCCGTCATTCCTCGGTCTACCCGATTCGACGTTTCCATGATTTTTTCTTCTCGGCGGCCCAAGGAATCTTTAGTGCGAAATTGGACGTAGTGCCCCTTCTAAGGGGAGTGCGCGAGGAGCTGATAACCCACAAGTATAGGGGATCGCAACAGTTTTTGATAAGTAAGAGTGTCGAACCCAACGAGGAGCTAAAGGTAGAACAAATATTCCCTCAAGTTCTCTCGACCACCGATACAACTCTACGCACGCTTAACGTTCGCTTTACCTAGAACAAGTGTGAAACTAGAAGTACTTTGTAGGTGTTGTTGGATAGGTTTGCAAGATAATAAAGAGCACGTGAATAAAAAGTAGGGGATGTTTAGATGAAAACACAACTAAGTTAGTTTTAGTAGAGAGCTTGTTGTCACACAAGAAAGTTATTTGTCCCTAGGCAATTGATAACTAGACCAGTAATCACTATTGCAATTTTATTTTAGGGAGAGGCGTAAGCTAACATACTTTCTCTTCTTGGATCATATGCACTTATGATTGGAACTCTAGCAAGCATCTGCAACTACTAAAGATCATAAGGTAAAACCCAACCATAGCATTAAAGTATCAAGTCCTCTTTATTCCCATACACAAACAACCTACTTACTCGGGTCTGTGCTTCTGTCACTCACGCCACCCACCATAAGAAAATCATGAACATATTGCAAACCCTACAGAGGGGATTGCTCATGCTTGTGCGACACGGAGAGCACCATAGGACAGCACCAATTATAAAACATGCAACTCAAACCAATCATGATCATCAATTAACCCATAGGACAAAATAGATCTACTCAAACGTCATAGGATAGCCAGACATCATTGGGAAAAAATATATAGCGTTGAGCACCATGTTTAAGTAGAGATTACAGCAGGCAAAAGAGGGGTTACACCGCTGCATAGAGGGGGGAAGAGTTGGTGATGACGGCGGTGAAGTTGTTGGTGTGGATTGCGGTGATGATGATGGCCCCGGCGGTGTTCCGGCACCACCGGGAGAGAGGGGGAGAGGGACCCCCTTCTTCTTCTTCTTCCTTGACCTTCTCCCTAGATGGGAGAAGGGTTTCCCCTCTGGCCCATGGCCTCCATGGCAGGGGAGGGGTGAGAGCCCGTCCGAGATTGGATCTGTCTCTCTCTGTTTCTGCGTTCCCTGATTTTGCCCTTTCACCGTTTCTTAAATTCCCGGAGATCCGTAACTCCGATTGGGCTGAAATTTGGACATGATTTTTATCCGGATATTAACTTTCTTGCAGCGAAAGAAGGGCATCAACCGCCTTACGGGGTGGCCACGAGGGCCCAGGGCGCGCCTAACCCCCTCGGGCGCGTGTAGCGACCCGACCCGAATGGATCAAGCGCTCTGTGCTCAGGTGTCATCCCTGGATCAGTAATGCTGACACCACACAGTACATCGAAGGATTTATAGCAGAGTGGCAATCACACACTTGTTACATCGTTGTCTCAAAGAGAACGTATTACAATAAATATGGCTTAAGGCCATATAATAGTGATAACAGCGGAAGACTCGGAAGATAAATGGGTCCATCAACTCCAACGGCATCACTGAGTATAGAACCACGACCTAAAAGCACCTTACTCGTCGTCTGAAAAGTCTGCAACATGAAAGTTGCAGCCCGAAAAACGGGTCAGCACATGGAATATGCTGGCAATGTAACACATTAGAGAGTAATGGAATGAAACAGCTATACTATATGCATATATGGCTGGTGGAAAGCTCTATGGTTACAGTTTTGCGTAAAGCCAGTTTTTCCCTACTGCAAAGGATAAATTTATTTAACTATCAAGGTTGGTGTTAAACATTGAGAATGGTTGACAGCATTCCCATCCCAATTAAAATTAAAACCCAACAACATTAATTAGAAGTAACATGATGAGATTCACATGATATTCAAGTACTAGATACTCAAGTTGTCCATAACCGGGGACACGGCTAATCATGATTAGTGTGTACTCTCTGCAGAGGTTTGCGCACTTTTCCCCACAAGACTCGATCGCCTCCGTTTGGTTTTCTCGCACTACATGTGTTTGAGAAACGGATGACCGAGACACAGTCTTTCAGAAGCGCTAGCACCTTATGATTGGGTAGACCGTACCACCTACTTCCCCTACATCTGCTAGTCTACCCGTAAGAGTTCGCACAGACTTAGTCAACTATGCCAGAGCCCATAATGGCTTGTGGCTGCACACGGAAGTTTCTAGCATGAAAGATCTTATGATCCCTTTGAGCCTGGGTGGCGGTCCGAAAAAAAACAGGCAAGTCCTGATAGACATCAGGTGCCTCAATCCACCCAGATGTGTGTTTAAGTTGCCACCTTAGATAAACCATTAAAATTAACAAACTCACATCTGTCATGGATATCACTCACCCAATCCACGTCTACTAGCATAGCATGGCATAATAAGCAAACGTAGAAGTAACTCCCAAAGGTTTCATAATAAACAGGTAATAGGTACTACCTCATCTACTTCCCATCCCACAATTTAATTAGATCCTAAACATGCAATGTGAGAGGATTGATCTAATGCAATAAAACATGGGTTGTAGAAAAGGTATGATCAAAGTGTTACTTGCCTTGCTGAGAATCCGCGAGTCCTAGGGTTTCGAAGTAACAAGCAGCGCAATCCGGGTGATCTATCGCAGACAAACAACAAGCATACAATAAGTACTCATCTAATGCACGGGTAAAACTCGAACAAGAGAACGAACCAGAAAGTTCAACTTAAGAACTCCGGTTGCAAAGAAAGAAAGAACCGAACAAAGAAACGGAAAACAAACGGCGGAAGAAAACAACTAATCGGTTCTAGCAAGTTGAAACTAGGTCAAATTTTATCGTAGCAAAAACTTGTTTAAGTTGATTAGACGGAACGGCGGTTTCGAGACGAAACTCCAGGCGCTTGAATCACCTGATTCCGATAAACGAGCGGGAAGAAAGACTAGAACGAAGATCGGATCTGAGATCGCGATCGCGGAATAAATCCAACGAAAAGAAAGAGACGAACGGTTAAACGAATGGGCGTCGTTAACCGGGAAAAATCGGTGATCACGTTCGTTGAGACGAACGGTCCGAAAGAAGAACGAAAAAAACCGATCTAGGGTTTCGGAAGAAAACCGAAACAAAAACCGGAAGAAAAAGAAAAGAAATTGAACGGTTCTTTTAAGAAAAACCGAACCGGGGAAGAAAAAAAAGAGGCGCGGCTACCTCGGGAGGCGGGCTCCGGGCGGCGGCGGCTAAGGGCGGCGGCGGCGGCTTAGGCGCGGGGCGGCGCGGCTAAGGCGGCGGCTTGGGGCTGCGCGCTGCTGCTTGTTGCGGCTTAGGAGGAGAGGGCTTGGGATTGATGTGAGGAGAGGGGGGGGATTTGGGGTGTATTTATATAGGTGGGGGGATTACTTGGGGTAGGGGACAAGCAAAAGAAAAAGATACAAGGAAAGAGGGGGGGCTAACCGGCCTAGAGTCCCGCTGGGACTCGGCCTAGAGCGAGAGGCGGCGGCTGCCTGCGCCTAGCGCCTGGCGCGCGCGCGGCTGGGGCTGGGGCCTGGCCGGCCGGCCTTCTGGCTGGGCCTTGGCCCAAGGCGCTGCGAAGATTTTTTTTTTACGGTTTCGCGCAGAAAAACAAAAGAAAGAAAATCTAAACGAACTCCAAAATCTCTAAAGTAAATTTTCCCCGACTCCTAAAAATGAGTCGAACAAAATGAACTTTACTCCGGGCCTAAAATGCAATTTTCGTAAACACGCATTTTTCCCTATCCAAAGAAAACAAACATACTCCAGCAAACAAAATTTGATCTATTTATTAAATCTTCATTTTTCCTCAATTTTGGGAAAGTCATATTATTCCCTCTCTTATATTTTTGATATTGGAAAAATAATTGAAGATGAAATAAATAAATCAAATGATCCTCTTTTCAAATTCGAAAAAACTCTCAAATATGAAAATAACGAAATCTCCAACTCTCTCCGAAGGTCCTTGAGTTGCGTGAAATTTCTAGGATCAACCAAAATGCAAGAAAATATGATATGCATGATAATCTAGTGTATAACATTCCAAATTGCAAATTTGGGATGTTACAAACCTACCCCCCTTAAGATGAATCTCGCCCTTGAGATTCGGGTTGGCTAGAAAATAGGTGAGGGTGGTCCCTAAGCAAATCTTCTTCTCTTTCCCAGGTGGCTTCATCCTATGAGTGGTGGTTCCACTGAACTTTGCAAAACTTGATAACCTTGCTGCGAGTAACTCTGCTGGCATAATCGAGAATCTTGACTGGCTTCTCCTCATATGTTAAGTCGTCCTTCAACTGAATCGCTTGAGTGGCACGGTATCTCTTAGCGGTACCTCCGCCATCTCGGCGTGACATTTCTTCAGCTGAGAAACATGGAATACATCATGAACTCCTGACAGTCCCTCTGGTAATTCCAACTTATAAGCGACTTCTCCCATACGTTGCAAGATCTTGTACGGTCCAACGAAACGCGGTGCTAACTTTCCCTTAACTCCAAAGCGCTTAACTCCTCGAAGTGGGGATACTCGGAGATAAACTCTGTCTCCGGTTTCGTAAACTGTCTCCTTGCGTTTTGAATCTGCATAGCTCTCCTGCCTGGACTGGGCTACCTTGAGCCTATCGCGAATCAACTTAACTTTCCGTTCAGACTCCTTAATCAAATCTGGTCCAAAGAATTGACGATCTCCAACTTCGTCCCATGACAACGGTGTCCTGCACCTCCTTCCGTATAAAGCTTCGAAAGGTGCCATCTTCAAACTGGTTTGGTAACTGTTGTTATAAGAAAACTCCGCATACGGCAAGTTATCGTCCCAACTAGATCCATAATCTAGTGCACAAGCTCTCAGCATATCTTCCAAAATCTGATTGACTCTCTCGGTCTGTCCATCTGTCTGCGGATGAAAAGCTGTGCTGAACTCTAGTCTGGTTCCTAAAGTTTCATGCAACTGATTCCAAAATTTTGAGGTAAATTGAGTTCCTCTATCTGATACGATACTCCTCGGAACTCCATGCAAACAAATGATCCTAGTCATGTATATCTTTGCCAACTTAGCACTGGTGTAAGTGGTCTTAACTGGAATAAAATGGGCTACCTTCGTCAAACGATCAACTACTACCCATATCGAGTCATATCCTGGTTTCGTCCTGGGTAGTCCTGTGATAAAATCCATGCCTATCTTATCCCACTTCCATTCGGGTATCGGCAATGCCTGTAACAATCCTGCTGGCTTCTGATGCTCTGCCTTTACTCTCTGACAAACGTCACAAACTGCTACGTACGCTGCAATATCCTTCTTCATTCCGGTCCACCAAAATGTTTCCTTCAAATCCAAATACATCTTGGTATTCCCTGGGTGAATCGAATACGGTGAATCATGTGCCTCATGCAAAATCAACTTCCTGATCTCCGGGTCATTGGGCACATAAACACGGTCCTCAAACCATAAGGTATCGTGCTCATCCTCACGAAATCCCTTTGCTTTTCCTTCGCTCAATTTCTCTTTTATAGCAGCAATCTCCTTGTCAGATTTCTGAGCTTCTCTGATCTTATCCATCAATGTTGATTGAATCTCTAATGTTGCTACATAGCCTCTCGGAACTATTTCCAAACATAGCTCACGAAGGTTTTCTGCTAACTCCTTTGGTACTTCTCCCGTCACTAGGGTGTTGACATGGCTCTTATGGCTCAATGCGTCAGCTACTACATTAGCTTTTCGGGGGTGGTAATGCAATCTCATATCATAATCCTTGATGAGCTACAACCATCTCCTTTGTCTGAGGTTCAACTCCTTCTGCGTGAAAATGTACTTCAAACTCTTGTGATCCGTGTACACCTCACAATGATTTCCAATGAGGAAATGTCTCCACGTTTTCAATGCATGGACTACGACTGCTAAATCCAAATCATGCGTGGCATAATTCAACTCATGAGGCTTCAGTTGCCGTGAAGCATATGAAACAACTCTCCCTTCCTGCATAAGCACTGCTCCAAGTCCTCGACGTGAAGCGTCGCAATACACCACATAATCCTTGGTCTGATCTAGCAAAATCAATACTGTGAGGTAACAGAGCGTTTCTTCAACTCCTGGAAACTAGCCTCACATTCCTCGGTCCAATCAAACTTAGTATCCTTCTTCAACAATTCAGTCATAGGCTTTGCAATCTTTGAAAAGTTCTCAATGAACCTCCGGTAGTATCCTGCGAGTCCAAGAAAACTCCAGAACTCTCCAACTGTCGTTGGTGCTTCCCATTTGGTTACGGTCTCAACCTTAGTGGGGTCAACTGCTATACCTTCTCCGGATATAACGTGTCCGAGGAATCCAACTTCCTTCAACCAAAACTCACATTTGCTGAATTTGGCGTATAACTGATGTTCCCTTAGTTTCTCCAAAACCAAACACAAATGTTCCTTATGCTCCTCTTCATTCTTTGAATAAACCAGGATGTCATCAATGAAAACCACGACGAACTTATCCAAAAACTCCATAAATACTTTGTTCATCAGGTTCATAAAATAGGCAGGTGCGTTAGTCAATCCAAATGACATAACGGTATACTCATACAGTCCATATCTTGTGGTGAATGATGTCTTAGGTATGTCCTACTCTCGAATCTCCAACTGATGGTACCCTGATCGCAAATCGATCTTGGAAAACACTTTAGCTCCTTGCAACCGATCAAACAGATCGTTGATCATTGGCAGTGGGTACTTGTTCTTGATGGTTACTTCATTCAATCCCCGATAATCTACAACCATCCTTAAAGATCCATCCTTCTTTTCCACTAGAAGTATGGGTGATCCCCAAGGCGACGAACTTGGGCGAATGTAACCTTTATCCAATAACTCCTTAATCTGATTCTTAATTTCCACCAAATCCTTTGCTGGCATCCGCTACGGTCGCTTCGATATTGGGCCTGTACCTGGCAATAACTCAATCAAAAACTCAATGTCTCTATCCGGTGGCATGCCTGGCAATTCCTCAGGAAATACATCAGGAAAATCCTTTACCACTGGTACTTCTTCTTGCACAACTCCTGTTAGGCAGTTTACTTGTGTCCTGTTTGGCACATGCCGGGATACATACTTGATCCTTCTTCCTTCTGGTGTGGTAAGCAAAATTGTCTTACTGGCGCAATCGATGTTTCCTCCATACATCGACAGCCAATCCATACCTAGAATCACATCCAGACTTTGGGATTCCAATATAATTAAATCCGTTGGGAAAACATGCCTTCCTATACTTAATGGCACTTGGAAACATCCTTGTCTGGCCATGTACTCTGCTCCTGGCGAGCTTACTAGCATAGGTGTTTTAAGAATCCTAGTGGGCAGGCTATACTTTTCCACAAATCCCCTTGATATGTATGAATGCGATGCACCAGTATCAAAAAGAACGAGTGCGGTAAATGACTTAACCAAAAACTTACCGATTACTGCATCGGGCTGATCTTCAACCTCCTCCACATTAACGTGGATCACCTGTCCCCTATTGAAAGGGTTCGGCTTCTTCCCAGAGCTTCCATTGCCATTTCCGTTCTGGCCTTCGGGACATTCATTGGCATAATGTCTGGTCTTGGAACACTTGAAACAGGTGACTTGACTCAGATCTCTCTTGGTTGGGGTCGATGGGGTGGTCCGGTTCTGGCCGTTGCTTCCTCCATTCCCATTACCATTCTTGTGGCCATTATGGTTGTGCGAACTACCTCCTCCATGGGTATGCTGAAACTGAAATCCCGGTTTAGGGGCAAAACGGGGCTTCTGCTGGGCTCCAGAGTTATACTTCCCCTGTCCATACTTCCTCTTACGGTTTTCAATTTGCTGTTGCTTTCCTTCAGTCATGATGGCACGATCTACCAACTCCTGGTAGTTGTTGAAACTTGCTACCATCAATTTCATACTTAGTTCATCATTCAGTCCTTCCAGAAACTTCTCCTGCTTAGCTGCATCCGTAGCAACGTCATTCGGGGCATAACGTGCTAACTTGCTGAAATCGTCAATGTACTGGCCAACTGTCCTTCCTCCTTGGCGTAAGTTGCGAAACTCACGCTTCTTCATGGCCATAGCTCCTGCTGAAACATGGGCAATGCGGAAAGCTTGCTGAAACTGATCCCATGTGACAGTGTCAACTGGGTAAGTGGCTGTGAAATTCTCCCACCATGCTGCCGCGGGTCCGTCAAGCTGGTGAGCGGCAAACTTCACTTTCTCACCATCCGTGCATCCTGCAGTGGTCAACTCCCTTCCTATCTTGCGGAGCCAATCGTCTGCTACTATCGGCTCGGTGCTACTGGAAAACACCAGCGGATTCAGCCTAAGGAAACGGGCTAAGTGGTCAACAGGTGGTGGTGGTGGTGGGTTGTTGTTGTTGTTCTGCTGGTTCTGGACTAACATCTGCATCAATTGATTCTGCTGCTGGATCAACTGAGTGAGCTCCGGTGGAAATCCATTGTCACATCTCAGAGGCATCTGAGGGTTTAGAAAAGAAGAGAATTAAGAATAGAGTGAGGTCTAAGGGAAAACACTACCCATATGCACATGAGCAAATGCACACAAAATCACTTCATTCAATCAAACAAGGCCTTACAATCGGTCTAAAACTATCGCAAAAGTGCTCGACTATGATGTTTACATGGGGGAATACTACTACTATCTGGTGGTCATCTAGAAATTTGAACCGGTGGAAGACTCCATGATATCTGCTCCAGCTTCGTCTTCAAAGTCGGGTTCACTTGGATCCGAATCGGTGTCGTCGATGATGATGTAGTTGTCCGGACATGCGACGTACTCGTCCTCCTCCTTGGATGCTAACTTCCTCTTGAGGTCTTCAATCTCCTGCTTAAGATCGCCATTGTGTCTCGATCTCGTCCATGTAGTCCTTGTGTGTAGACTTCAGTTCTCCTTCTAGCTCGATGATCCTTGCCTTCGCATTCTTCAACTCTATCCTATCATTGCACATCTGGTTCTCGTGGCGTCGAATGTGCTGGTTTAACTCCTGGATGAAAGATGCAATGGATCTATCCTTCTTGGTGCTGACTAACTCCCATTGTTCATCTCGGCGTCCGCAAATCTGGTAGATAGTGTCCTTGAGGTCTTCTTGATAAACTTCTCCAATGCGTCCTATGGTGATATGAGCTGCCATGCTCCTTCCCAGACTCCAGGTTGGTGCATTGAAAACACTATCTATAGGCTTCGTGATTGGCGCGAATGTCCTTCCCGGAACGTGAGCTTGAATCTTCCAGCGCTCCTCTTCAGGCAGAGTGGCGTTGAAGGTTCTCGTGAAGCTTGGTAATCCAATGTTCAGGTACTTGGTGACTTCCTTCAGGTGAAATCCAAATGGTGTGCCTTCATCCGGTTGAGCATACTTAATCTTCGCGTGCGTCATCCTACTAGAGTAGAAAAGATGAGGAGTTAGAAAATGAGAAGAGAATGGTGTTCTATGGCTTTAACTTAGTGGTCGTGTCCTACAGTCAGCGTGTGCTCTGATACCATCTCTGTAGCGACCCGACCCGAATGGATCAAGCGCTCTGTGCTCAGGTGTCATCCCTGGATCAGTAATGCTGACACCACACAGTACATCGAAGGATTTATAGCAGAGTGGCAATCACACACTTGTTACATCATTGTCTCAAAGAGAACTTATTACAATAAATATGGCTTAAGGCCATATAATAGTGATAACAGCGGAAGACTCGGAAGATAAATGGGTCCATCAACTCCAACGGCATCACTGAGTATAGAACCACGACCAAAAAGCACCTTACTCGTCGTCTGAAAAGTCTGCAACATGAAAGTTGCAGCCCGAAAACGGGTCAGCACATGGAATATGCTGGCAATGTAACACATAGAGAGTAATGGAATGAAACAGCTATACTATATGCATATATGGCTGGTGGAAAGCTCTATGGTTACAGTTTTGCGTAAAGCCAGTTTTTCCCTACTGCAAAGGAATAAATTTATTTAACTATCAAGGTGGTTGTTAAACATTGAGAATGGTTGACAGCATTCTCAATCCCAATTAAATAATTAAAACCCAACAACATTAATTAGAAGTAACATGATGAGATTCACATGATATTCAAGTACTAGATACTCAAGTTGTCCATAACCGGGGACACGGCTAATCATGATTAGTTTGTACTCTCTGCAGAGGTTTGCGCACTTTTCCCCACAAGACTCGATCTCCTCCATTTGGTTTCTCGCACTACTTGGTGTTTGAGAAGACGGATGACCGAGACACAGTCTTTCAGAAGCGCTAGCACCTTACGTGTGGGTAGACCGGTACACCTACTTTCCCCTACATCTGCTAGTCTACCCGTAAGAGTTCGCACGACTTAGTCAACTATGCCAGAGCCCATAATGGCTTGTGGCTGCACACGGAAGTTTCTAGCATGAAAGATCTTATGATCCCTTTGAGCCTGGGTGGCGGTCCGAAATAAAAACAGGCAAGTCCTGATAGACATCAGGTGCCTCAATCCACCCAGATGTGTGTTTAAGTTGCCACCTTAGATAAACCCTTAAAATTAACAAACTCACATCTGTCATGGATATCACTCACCCAATCCACGTCTACTAGCATAGCATGGCATAATAAGCAATCGTAGAAGTAACTCCCAAAGGTTTCATAATAAACAGGTAATAGGTACTACCTCATCTACTTCCCATCCCACAATTTAATTAGATCCTAATCATGCAATGTGAGAGGATTGATCTAATGCAATAAAACATGGGTTGTAGAAAAGGTATGATCAAAGTGTTACTTGCCTTGCTGAGAATCCGCGAGTCCTAGGGTTTCGAAGTAACAAGCGGCGCAATCCGGGTGATCTATCGCAGACAAACAACAAGCATACAATAAGTACTCATCTAATGCACGGGTAAAACTCGAACAAGAGAACGAACCAGAAAGTTCAACTTAAGAACTCCGGTTGCAAAGAAAGAAAGAACCGAACAAAGAAACGGAAAACAAACGGCGGAAGAAAACAACTACTCGGTTCTAGCAAGTTGAAACTAGGTCAAATTTTACCGTAGCAAAAACTTGTTTAAGTTGATTAGACGGAACGGCGGTTTCGAGACGAAACTCCAGGAGCTTGAATCACCTGATTCCGATAAACGAGCGGGAAGAAAGACTAGAACGAAGATCGGATCTGAGATCGCGATCGCGGAATAAATCCGACGAAAAGAAAGAGACGAACGGTTAAACGAACGGGCATCGTTAACCAGGAAAAATCGGTGATCACGTTCGTTGAGACGAACGGTCCGAAAGAAGAATGAAAAAAACCGATCTAGGGTTTCGGAAGAAAACCGAAACAAAAACCGGAAGAAAAAGAAAAGAAACGGAACGGTTCTTTTAAGAAAAACCGAACCGGGGAAGAAAAAAAAGAGGCGCGGCTACCTCGGGAGGCGGGCTCCGGGCGGCGGCGGCGGCTTAGGCGCGGGGTGGCGCGGCTATGGCGGCAGCGGCGCGGCTAAGGCGGCGGCTTGGGGCTGCGCGCTGCTGCTTGCTGCGGCTTAGGAGGAGAGGGCTTGGGAGTGATGTGAGGAGAGGGGGGGTTTGGGGTGTATTTATATAGGTGGGGGGGATTACTTGGGGTAGGGGGCAAGCAAAAGAAAAAGAAACAAGGAAAGAGGGGGGGCTAACCGGGCTAGAGTCCCGCTGGGACTCGGCCTAGAGCGAGAGGCGGCGGCTGCCTGCGCCTGGCGCCTGGCGCGCGTGCGGTTGGGGCTGGGGCCTAGCCGGCCGGCCTGCTGGCTGGGCCTTGGCCCAAGGCGCTGCGAAGATTTTTTTTTAACGGTTCCGCGCAGAAAAACAAAAGAAAGAAAATCTAAACGAACTCCAAAATCTCTAAAGTAAATTTTCCCCGACTCCTAAAAATGAGTCGAACAAAATGAACTTTACTCCGGGCCTAAAATGCAATTTTCGTAAACACGCATTTTTCCCTATCCAAAGAAAACAAACAAACTCCGGCAAAAAAAATTTTGATCTATTTATTAAATCTTCATTTTTCCTCAATTTTGGGAAAGTCATATTATTCCCTCTCTTATATTTTTGATATTGGAAAAATAATTGAAGATGAAATAAATAAATCAAATGATCCTATTTTCAAATTCGAGAAAACTCTCAAATATGAAAATAACGAAATCTCCAACTCTCTTCGAAGGTCCTTGAGTTGCGTGAAATTTCTAGGATCAACCAAAATGCAAGAAAATATGATATGCATGATGATCTAGTGTATAACATTCCAAATTGCAAATTTGGGATGTTACAACGCGCCCCTGCCTCGTGCCCCCCTCGGGCATCGTCTCGCGTTGATTCTTCTTCCCCAAAATCACATATATTACAAAAAAATCTTTGTCAGTTTTTATTCCATTTGGACTCGTTTGATATGGATTTTCTGCGAAACAAAAAACATGCAACAAACAGGAACTGTCACTAGGCACTGGATCAATATGTTAGTCCCAAAAAATAGTATAAAAAGTTGCCAAAAGTATATGAAAGTTGTATAATATTGGCATAGAACAATCAGAAATTATAGATACAACAGAGACGGATCAGCGTCCCCAAGCTTAATTCCTGCTTGTCCTCGAGTAGATAAATGATAAAAAAATATAATTTTTGATGTGGAATGCTACCTAGCATAATCTTGATCATGTAATCTAATCATGGCATGAATATTAAGACACGAGTGATTCAAAGCAATTGTCTATCATTTGACATTAAGACAATAATACTTCAAGCATACTAATAAAGCAATCATGTCTTTTCAAAATAACATGGACAAAGAAAGTTATCCCTACAAAATCATATGGTCTGGATATGCTCCATCTTCACCACACAAAATATTCAAATCATGCACAACCCCGATGACAAGCCAAGCAATTGTTTCATACTTTTGATGTTCTCAAACCTTTTCAACTTTCATGCAATACATGAGCGTGACATGGATATGTCACTATAGGTGGAATAGAATATGATGATGGAGGTTGTGTGGATAAGACAAAAAGGAGAAAGTCTCACATCGATGCAGCTAATCAACGGGCTATGGAGATGCCCATCAATTGATGTCAATGTGAGGAGTAGGGATTGCCATGCAATGGATGCATTACAAGCTATAAGTGTATGAAAGCTCAAACTGGAAACTAAGTGGGTGTGCATCCAACTTGCTTGCTCATGAAGACCTCGGGCATTTGAGGAAGCCCATCATCAGAATACACAAGCCAAGTTCTAAAATGAAAATTCCCACTAGTATATGAAAGTGATAACTGAAGATACTCTCTATATAAAGAACATGGTGCTACTCTGAAGCACAAGTGTGGTAAAAGGATAGTAACATTGTCCCTTCTCTCTTTTCTCTCATTTTTTTATTTTTTTCTCTTTTTATATTTTTTGTAGGCTTCTTTGGCCTCTCTCTCTCTCTTTTGGGGCTTCTTTGTCCACTTTTATTTTGATAACCTCACATGGGACAATGTTCTA
The DNA here is from genome assembly GCF_003073215.2 of Triticum urartu. Classification (NCBI taxonomy): domain Eukaryota; kingdom Viridiplantae; phylum Streptophyta; class Magnoliopsida; order Poales; family Poaceae; genus Triticum; species Triticum urartu. The sequence goes on from NC_053026.1 coordinate 306,962,810, forward strand.
ATAATGATGATCATCACACTTTTATTTACTTACAACTCAATATTACAACTCGGTACTAGAACAAAATATGACTCTATATGAATGCCTCCAGCGGTGTACCAGGATGTGCAATGATCTAGTGTAGCAATGACATCAAAAAATGGACAAGCCATGAAAACATCATGCTAGCTATCTTACGATCATGCAAAGCAATATGACAATAAATGCTCAAGTCATGTATATGATGATGATGGAAGTTGCATGGCAATATATCTCGGAATGGATATGAAAATGCCATAATAGGTAGGTATGGTGGCTGTTTTGAGGAAGATATAAGGATGCTTATGTGTGATAGAGCGTATCATATCATGGGGTTTGGATGCACCGGCGAAGTTTGCACCGACTCTCAAGGTTAGAAAGGGCAATGTACGGTACCGAAGAGGCTAGCAATGATGAAAGGGTGATAGTGCGTATAATCCATGGATTCAATATTAGTCATAAAGAACTCACATACTTATTGCAAATATCTATTAGTCATCGAAACAAAGTACTATGCGCATGCTCCTAGGGGGATAGATTGGTAGGAAAAGACCATCGCTCGTCCCCGACCGCCACTCATAAGGAAGACAATCACTAAATAATACCTCATGCTCCGACTTCATCACATAACGGTTCACCATATGTGCATGCTACGGGAATCACAAACTTCAACACAAGTATTTCTACAATCCACAACTACCCACTAGCATGACTCTAATATCACCATCTTTATATCGCAAAACTATTTCAAGGAATCAAACATATCATATTCAGTGATCTAGAAGTTTTATGTAGGATTTTATGAGTAACCATGTGAATGACCAGCTCCTGGCATCTCTCTAAATTGATATAAGTGAAGCAAGAGAGTTTAATCCTTTCTACAAAAGATATGCCCACGCTCTAACAAATATAAGTGAAGCAAAAGAGCATTCTACAAATGGCGGTTTTCTATGTGAAGAGAAAACAGGCAATCCAAACTTCAAAAGATATAAGTGAAGCACATGAAGCATTCTATAAAGCCATACTCAAAAGATATAAGTGAAGTGCAATGAGCATTCTATAAATCAACCATGAACTATCTCATACCAGCATGGTGCATCAAAGAAAAGTGAAAACTAAATGCAAAAGATGCTCCAAGATTTGCACATATCACATGAACGAAATGAATCCGAAAACATACCGATACTTGTTGAAGAAAGATGGGATGCCTTCCGGGGCATTGCTACCTCTTGAGCACTGCGTTGGATTTCCCCGAAGAGGAGAGGATGATGCAGCAAAGTAGCGTAAGTATTTCCCTCAGTTTTTGAGAACCAAGGTATCAATCCAGTAGGAGGCTACGCGCGAGTCCCTCGTACCCACACAAAAACAATAGCTCAACGCAGCCAACGCGCTTAGGGGTTGTCAATCCCTTCACGGTCACTTATGATAGTGAGATCTGATAGAGATGATAAATAATATTTTTGGTATTTTTGGTATAGAGATGCCAAGTAAAAGGTAAAAGCAAAGCAATAATAAAGTGATGGAGATTGATATGATGAGAAAGAGACCCCGGGGCCATAGGTTTCATTAGTGGCTTCTCTCAAGAGCATAAGTATTCTATGGTGGGTGAACAAATTACTATTGAGCAATTGACAGAATTGAGCATAGTTATGAGAATATCTAGGTATGATCATGTATATAGGCATCATGTCCGAGACAAGTAGACCGACTCCTGCCTGCATCTACTACTATTACTCCACTCATTGACCGCTATCCAGCATGCATCTAGAGTATTAAGTTAAAAACAGAGTAACGCCTTAAGCAACATGACATGATGTAGAGGGATAGTTTCATGCAATATGATAAAAACCCCATCTTGTTATCCTCAATGGCAACGATACAATACGTGCCTTGCTGCCCCTTCTGTCACTGGGAAAGGACACCGCAAGATCGAACCCAAAGCTAAGCACTTCTCCCATGGCAAGAACAACCAATATAGTAGGCCAAACCAAACTGATAATTCGAAGAGACTTGCAAAGATAACCAAGCATACATAAAAGAATTCAGAGAAGATTCAAATATTATTCGTAGATAGACTTGATCTTAAACACACAATTCATCGGTCTCAACAAACACACCGCAAAAAGAAGATTACATCGAATAGATCTCCACAAGAGAGGGGGAGAACATTGTATTGAGATCCAAAGAGAGAGAAGAATCCATCTAGCTACTAACTATGGACCCATAGGTCTGAAGTAAACTACTCACACTTCATCGGAGGGGCTTGGAGTATGATGCAGAAGCCCTCCGTGATCGATGCCCCCTCCGGCGGAGCTCCGAAACAGGCCCCAAGATGGGATCTCGTGGATACAGAAAGTTGCGGCGGTGGAATTAGGTTTTTGGCTCCGTCCCCTATCGTTTGGGGGTACGTAGGTATATATAGGAGGAAGAAGTACGTCGGTGGATCTTCGAGGGGCCCACGAGGCAGGGGGGCGCGCCCTAGGGGGGGCTCCCTCCACCCTCGTGACCGCCTCGTTGCTTTCTTGACGGAGGGTCCAAGTCTCCTGGATCTTATCTGATGAGAAAATCACGTTTCCGAAGGTTTCATTCCGTTTGGACTCCGTTTGATATTATGTTCCTCCAGAACACTAAAATAGGCAAAAAATAGCAATTCTGGGCCGGGCCTCTGGTTAATAGGTTAGTCCCAAAAATAATATAAAGGTGGAAAATAAAGCGCAATATAGTCCAACACAGTAGATAATATAGCACAGAGCAATCAAAAATTATAGATACATTAGAGACGTATCAAGCATCCCCAAGCTTAATTCCTGCTCGTCCTCGAGTAGGTAAATGATAAACAGAGAATTTTTGATGCGGAGTGCTACTTGGCATAATTTTAATGTAATTCTTCTTAATTGTGGTATGAATATTCTGATCCGAAAGATTCAAGACAAAAGTTCATATTGACATAAAAATGATAATACTTCAAGCATACTAACTAAGCAATTATGTCTTCTCAAAATAACATGGCCAAAGAAAGTTCATCCCTACAAAATCATATAGTTTAGTCATGTTTCATTTTCGTCACACAAGAATGCTCTCATCATGCACAACCCCGATGACAAGCCAAGCAATTGTTTCATACTTTAGTAATCTCAAACCTATAAACTTTCACGCAATATATGAGCGCGAGCCATGGACATAGCACTATGGGTTGAATAGAATATAATGAGGGGTTTATGTGGAGAAGACCAAAAAGGAGAAAGTCTCACATCAACGAGGCTAATCAATGGGCTATGGAGATGCCCACAGATTGATGTTAATGCAAGGAGTAGGGATTGCCATGCAACGGATGCACTAGAGCTATAAATGTATGAAAGCTCAACAAAAGAAACTAGTGGGTGTGCATCCAACTTGCTTGCTCACGAAGACCTAGGGCACTTGAGGAGGCCCATTGTTGGAATATACAAGCCAAGTTCTATAATGAAAATTCCCACTAGTATACGAAAGTGATAACATGAGAGACTCTCTGCTATGAAGATCATGGTGCTACTTTGAAGCACAAGTGTTGTAAAAGGATAGTAACATTGTCCCTTCTCTCTTTTTCTCTCATTTTTTTGGGCCTTCTCTTTTTTATGGCCTTTCTCTCTCTTTTTTGGGGCCTTCCATTTTTTATGGCCTTTTTTATTTATTCCTAACTTGGGACAATGCTCTAATAATGATACTTCTATTTATTTACAACTCAATGATTACAACTCGATACTAGAACAAAGATGACTCTATATGAATGCCTCCGGCGGTGTACCGGAATATGCAATGAACCAAGAGTGACATGTATTAAAGAATTATGAACGGTGGTTTTGCGAAAAATACTATGTCAACTACATGATCATGCTAAGCAATATGACAATGATGAATGTGTCATGATGAACGAAATGATGGAAAGTTGCATGGCAATATATCTCGGAATGGCTATGGAAATGCCATAATAGGTAGGTATGGTGGCTGTTTTGAGGAAGATATAAGGAGGTTTATGTGTGAAAGAGCGTATCATATCACGGGGTTTGGATGCACCGGTGAAGTTTGCGCCAACTCTCAATGTGAGAAAGGGTAATGCACGGTACCGAAGAGGCTAGCAAGGATGGAAGGGTGAGAGTGCGTATAATCCATGGACTCAACACTAGTCATAAAGAACTCACATACTTATTGCAAAAATCTACAAGTCATCAAAAACCTCGGCACTACGCGCATGCTCCTAGGGGGATAGATTGGTGGGAAAAGACCATCGCTCGTCCCCGACCGCCACTCATAAGGAAGACAATCAAATAACACCTCATGTTTCAAATTTGTTGCATAACGTTTACCATACGTGCATGCTACGAGACTTGCAAACATCAACACAAGTATTTCTCAATTTCACAACTACTCAACTAGCTTGACTTTCGTATTATTACCTCCATATCTCAAAAAAATCATCAAGCATCAAACTTTTCTTAGTATTCAACACACTCATAAGAAAGTTTTATTATCAATCTTGCATACCAAGCATATTAGGATTTTAAGCAAATTACCATGATATTAAGACTCTAAAAATAATCTAAGTGAAGCATGAGAGATCAATAGTTTCTATAAAACAAATCCACCACCGTGCTCTAAAAGATATAAGTGAAGCACTAGAGCAAAACTATAAAGCTCAAAAGACATAAGTGAAGCACATAGAGTATTCTATCAAATTCTAAATCATGTATGGATCTCTCAAAAGGTGTGTACAGCAAGTATGATTGTGATAGAATAAAAAGCAAAGACTCAAATCATAAATGACACTCCAAGCAAAACACATATCATGTGGTGAATAAAAATATAGCTCCATGTAAAGTTACCGATAGAAGTAGACGAAAGAGGGGATGCCTTCCGGGGCATCCCCAAGCTTTGGCTTTTAGGTGTCCTTAGCTTATCTTGGGGGTGCCATGGGAATCCCCAAGCTTAGGCTCTTTCCACTCCTTGTTCCATAATCCATCAAATCTTTACCCAAAACTTGAAAACTTCACAACACAAAACTTAAAGTAGAAAATCTCGTGAGCTCCGTTAGTGAAAGAAAACAAAAGACCACTTCAAGGTACTGTAATGAACTCATTATTTATTTATATTGGTGTTAATCCTACTATATTCCAACTTCTCTATGGATTATAAACTATTTTACTAGCCATAGATTCATCAAAATAAGCAAACAACACATGAAAAACAGAATCTGACAAAAACAGAACAGTATGTAGTAATCTGTAATTCTGGAACCCCAAAAATTCTAAAATAAATTTCTGGACGTGAGGAATTTATCTATTAATCATACTAAAAAAGAATTAACTAAATAGAACTTTCAAAATAAAAATGACAGCAATTCTCGTGAGCGCTAAAGTTTCTGTTTTTTACAGCAAGTTCAACAAGACTTTCCCCAAGTCTTCCCAACGGTTCTACTTGGCACAAACACTAATTAAACACAAAAACACAACCAAAACAGAGGCTATATAATTTATTTACTACTAAACAGGAGCAAAAAGTAAGGAATAAAAATAAAATTGGGTTGCCTCCCAACAAGCGCTATCGTTTAACGCCCCTAGCTAGGCATAACAAGCAAGAATAGATCTAGGTATTGCCATCTTTGGTAGGCAATCCATAAGTGACTCTCATGATAGATTCATATGGTAATTTTATTTTCTTTCTAGGGAAGTGTTCCATGCCCTTTTTTAATGGAAATTTAAATCTAATATTCCCTTCCTTTATATCAATAATTGCGCCGACCGTTCTAAGGAAAGGTCTACCGAGAATAATAGGGCAAGAAGGATTGCAATCTATATCAAGAACGATAAAATCTACGGGCACATAATTCCTATTTGCAACAATAAGAACATCATTAATTCTTCCCATAGGTTTCTTAATAGTGGAATCTGCAAGATGCAAGTTTAGAGAGCAATCATCAAAATCACGGAAATCTAGCAAATCACACAAAGTTTTGGGAATAGTAGAGACACTAGCACCCAAATCACACAAAGCATAAAACTCATAATCTTTAATTTTAATTTTAATAGTAGGTTCCCACTCATCATAAAGTTTTCTAGGTATAGAAACTTTCAACTCATGTTTTTCTTCATAAGATTGCATCAAGGCATCAACGATATGTTCGGTAAAGGCTTTATTTTGACTATAAGCATGAGGAGATTTTAGCAAGGATTGCAACAAGGAAATACAATCAATCAAAGAGAAATTTTCATAATTAAATTCCTTGAAATCTAATATAGTGGGTTTAGCATCATCTAGGGTTTTATTTCTTTTAATCCCACTTTTATAAATTTCACCATCAAGATCTAAATACTCCGAATTTTTAGAACGCCTTCTAGGTAAAGGTGGATCATATTCAGTCCCATCATTATCAAGATTAATACTGAAAAACAAAGATTTAATAGGGGACACATCAATAACTTTTATATCTTCATCATTATTTTCATAGGAACTAGAAGAACACGCTTTAATAAAGACATTTTTCATAGCACGCGTCCTAGCGGTTCTTTCCTTGCACTCATCAATGGAAATTCTCATGGATTTGAGAGACTCATTGATATCATGCTTAGGAGGAATAGATCTAAGCTTTAAAGAATCAACATCAAGAGAAATTCTATCAACGTTCCTAGCCAAATCATCAATCTTAAGCAATTTTTCTTCAATCATAGCTTTAAAATTCTTTTGCGAAGAAATAAATTCTTTAATATTAGATTCAAAATCAGAGGGCATCTTATTATAATTTCCATAAGAATTGTTGTAGGAGTTACCATAATTATTAGAGGGATTACTAGGATAAGGCCTAGGATTGAAATTTCCCCTATATGCGTTGTTACCAAAATTGTTCCTACCAACAAAATTCACATCCATAGATTCATTATTATTATCAATCAAAGTAGACAAGGGCATATCATTAGGATTAGAAGAAACACTCTTATTAGCAAATAACTTCATAAGTTCATCCATCTTTCCACTCAAAATATTAATTTCTTCTATCGCATGCACCTTTTTATTAGTAGATCTTTCAGTATGCCATTGAGAATAATTAACCATAATATTATCTAGGAGTTTAGTAGCATCTCCTAAAGTGATTTCCATAAAAGTGCCTCCCGCGGTCGAATCTAAAAGATTTCTAGAAGCAAAATTCAATCTGGCATAAAAAATTTGTATAATCATCCACAAATTAAAACCATGAGTAGGGCAATTACGTATCATTAATTTCATTCTCTCCCAAGCTTGTGCAACATGTTCATGATCAAGTTGCTTAAAATTCATAATATCGTTTCTAAGAGAGATGATCTTAGCGGGAGGAAAATACTTAGAGATAAAAGCATCTTTGCACTTGTTCCATGAATCAATACTATTTTTAGGCAAAGATGAAAACCAAGCTTTAGCACGATCTCTAAGAGAAAAAGGAAATAGCTTCAATTTAACAATATCATTATCGACACCATTCTTCCTTTGCATGTCACACAAATCAACGAAGCTATTTAGATGGGTAGCGGCATCTTCACTAGGAAGGCCGGAGAACGGATCTTTCATGACAAGATTCAGCAAAGCAGCATTAATTTCACAAGATTCAGCAACGGTAAGAGGAGCAATCAGAGTGCTAAGTTAATCATTGTTGTTGGTATTGGTGAAGTCACACAATTTAGTATTATCTTGAGCCATCGCGACAAAAAAGCAATCCAACACACGAGCAAACAAAAAGCAAACGGGCAAAAAGAGGCAAATAGAGAAAGAGAGGGAGGATAGAGAGAGAGAGGGCGAATAAAAGGGCAAGGGTGGAGTGGGGGAGAGGAAAACGAGAGGCAAATGGCAAATAATGTAATCCGGGAGATAGGGATTGTGTTGGGTACTTGGTATGTTGACTTTTGCGCAGACTCCCAGGCAACGGCGCCAGAAATTCTTCTTGCTACCTCTTGAGCACTGCGTTGGATTTCCCCGAAGAGGAGAGGATGATGCAGCAAAGTAGCGTAAGTATTTCCCTCAGTTTTTGAGAACCAGGGTATCAATCCAGTAGGAGGCTACACGCAAGTCCCTCTTACCTACACAAAAACAATAGCTCAACGCAACCAACGCGCTTAGGGGTTGTCAATCCCTTCAAGGTCACTTACGAAAGTGAGATCTGATAGAGATGATAAATAATATTTTTGGTATAGAGATGCAAAGTAAAAAGTAAAAACAAAGCAATAATAAAGTGATGGAGATTGATATGATGAGAAAGAGACCTGGGGGCCATCGGTTTCACTAGTGGCTTCTCTCAAGAGCATAACTATTCTAGGTGGGTGAAAAAATTACTGTTGAGCAATTGATAGAATTGAGCATAATTATGAGAATATCTAGGTATGAACATGTATATAGGCATCACGTCCGAGACAAGTAGACCGACTCCTGCCTGCATCTACTACTATTACTCCACTCATCGACCGCTATCCAGAATGCATCTAGAGTATTAAGTTAAAAACAGAGTAATGCCTTAAGCAAGATGACATGATGTAGAGGGATAGTTTCATGCAATATGATAAAAAAAACCATCTTGTTATCCTCGATGGCAACGATACAATACATGCCTTGCTGCCCCTTCTGTCACTGGGAAAGGACACCGCAAGATCGAACCCAAAGCTAAGCACTTCTCCCATGGCAAGAACAACCAATCTAGTAGGCCAAACCAAACTGATAATTCGAAGAGACTTGCAAAGATAACCAATCATACATAAAAGAATTCAGAGAAGATTCAAATATTATTCATAAATAGACTTGATCATAAACCCACAATTCATTGGTCTCAACAAACACACCGCAAAAAGAAGATTACATCGAATAGATCTCCACAAGAGAGGGGGAGAACATTGTATTGAGATCCAGAAAGAGAGAAGAAGCCATCTAGCTACTAACTATGGACCCGTAGGTCTGAAGTAAACTACTCACACTTCATCGGAGGGGCTTGGACGATGATGTAGAAGCCCTCCGTGATCGATGCCCCCTCCGGCGGAGCTCCAGAACAGGCCCCAAGATGGGATCTCGTGGATACAGAAAGTTGCGGCGGTGGAATTAGGTTTTTGGCTCTGTCCCCGATCGTTTGGGGGTACGTAGGTATATATAGGAGGAAGAAGTACGTCAGTGGAGCTTCGAGGGGCCCACGAGGCAGGGGGCGCGCCCTAGGGGTGGCGTCCTCCACCCTCGTGGCCGCCTCGTGGCTTTCTTGACGGAGGGTCCAAGTCTCCTGGATCTTATCTGATGAGAAAATCACGTTTCCGAAGGTTTATTCCGTTTGGACTCTGTTTGATATTCTGTTCCTCCGAAACACTGAAATAGGAAAAAACAGCAATTCTGGGCTAGGCCTCCGGTTAATTGGTTAGTCCCAAAAATAATATAAAAGTGGAAAATAAAGCCCAATATAGTCCAAAACAGTAGATAATATAGCATGGAGCAATCAAAAATTATACATAGGTTGGAGACGTATCAGGCATCCCCAAGCTTAGACGCTTGAGTCTCCTTGAATATTTACTTGGGGTGCCTTGGGAATCCCCAAGCTTGAGCTCTTGCCTCTCCTCCTTCTCCTCACATCAAGACCTCCTCGATCTTCGAACATTTCATCCACACAAAACTCAACAAAAACCTCGGTAAGATCCATTAGTATAATAAAACAAATCACTACTCTAGGTACTGTTGCAAACCAATTCATATTTTGTTTTTAAATTGTAGCTACTGTAATATAACTTCATCATGTCTTAATCCACTAATATAAATTGATAGTTTCATCAAAACAAGCAAATGATGCATCAAAAACAGAATCTGTCTTAAACAGGACAGTCTGTAGTAATCTGAACATTCACCATACTTCTGGTACTCCAAAAATTCTGAAACAATTAGGAAAAATAAAAAATTTGTATAGAAAGACAGTGCAAAGAGTGTCAGAACCGTTTGACGACCCAGTAAAAAAATGTAAAATCGCGCACTACAGCCAAAGTTTCTGTTCTGCACCGCACAAACCAACAAGCAAAGTAAACATCCTAAAGGCAAATCTTGGCACGTTATTTTTATAATACAATGGAATTGTACAAGGGGATAATTATTTTGTTGAAAAGTTTCTATAATCAAAATTCACAAACTTTCCATGAGCATGAACAAAGTTCAAGGAGCTCCCCCACTTCAACAATGCTTCTCTCTCTCACTTTCACTTTCCTTTTTGAAAAGTTTTGGGTTCCCCTCTTATTTATTTTTAAACTACATAAAAGCACTCAACAGAAATAAATGACTCTCTAAAACTTCCGGGTTGTCTCCCTGGCAGCGCTTTCTTTAAATCCATTAAGCTAGGCATAAGGTGCTCAAGTGATGAATCCACCCGGATCCCAAGGTATATCAAAGCCAATTTGAATTAGCAATGATTTGGCATTTAGTAGTGAGCAAAAAGCAACTTATATCATGTAATGAAGAAGTCTAACTCTCTTCCTATGCATCGGCATGTCATAAAAGAACAATTCACGCACACAAAGTAAAGGCCAATGCATAGCATAGGAAGTTTTTTGCAATTTTATCATATTGGAAACATAGAGAGGCGGAGATGTAGTTCCTCTCTCATAATAATTGCATGTAGGAGCAGCAAGCACATGCATATTATACCTATCAAAATCATCATGTGTAGTAGTGAAACGCAACCCATCAATATAATCCATAATAAGGGCAAAATTCTCCGATATAGTGTAGTCGGGAGAATTCAAAAGATAATAGGACTATCATGCATGGGTGCAATAACAACAATTTCATGTTTAACATAAGGAACTATAGCAAGTTCATCTCCATAAGCATAATTCATATTGGCATCTTGGCCACAAGCATAGCAAGCATATTCAAAAAGAGATATTTCAAAAGAATCAACGGGACCATAACAATCATCATAGCATTCATCCTTCGGTAAGCACGAAGGGAAATTAAACAATGTATGAGTTGAAGAGTTACTCTCATTAGAAGGTGGGCACGGGTAGCTAATCCACTCTTCCTCCTTTTGTTCTTCGCTCTCGTCATCATCTTTTTTATCCAATGAGCCCACAGTTTCATCAATTTCTTTTTCCATAGACTCCTGCAAAATATTAGTCTCTTCTTGGACAGCGGAGACTTTCTCAATAAATTCATCAATATCGTAATTGTATTTATAATTCTCATAGCAATATTTAAGGATAGCTAAATTTCAGGTCTATAAACTGAATCATCAAAATCTTCAAACTCTTTAAACAAAGATTCAATTTCATAAGCACCCATAAAAGTAACGAATTCTTCTATTTGTTCCACATCATAATAATCATATATACCATTAGCATAAGAAGCCAAGGTTTCATCATCATTAAAGTTACATGAAAAGGGAAGGTGTGGAGCCTTCATCCTAGAGCAACAAGTATAATCATATCTCAAGCATAGTTGCCGAGCATACCAATGCAACATATAAATTTGATCCCATAATAGTTTCCCTTTTTGAGTCAAGCGATAATCCCTAAAGTATTCATGTTGATCCAACGTTACTCCCATTATAAAGTTGAATGGGGTTTTCTCAGGATTATCAAAGTAGTACATAATATCTTTCACATAATGAGCATCAAGGGGTTTAGGAGGTTCCCCATCTCCATGAGTAGCAAGTAAACCTATTTTTTTGGTATTTTGTGTTCCATATCCATAACTAAAGATAGAGAACAACTTAGAACAGCAAATAAAAATTACATAGTGATAAAGCAAACAAGCACGCACGTGAATATTCACCCCACGCTATAACTCCCCGGCAACGGCGCCAGAAAAAGGTCTTGATAACCCACAAGTATAGGGGATCAATTGTAGCCTCTTTCGGTAAGTAAGAGTGTCGAACCCAACGAGGAGCTAAAGATAGAACAAATATTCCCTCAAGTTCTATCGACCACCGATACAACTCTACGCACGCTTAACATTCGCTTTACAATAGAACAAGTATGAAACTAGAAGTACTTTGTAAGTGTTGTTGGATAGGTTTGCAAGATAATAAAGAGCACGTGAATAAAAAGTAGGGGCTGTTTAGATGAAGACACAACTAAGTTAGTTTTAGTAGAGAGCTTGTTGTCACACAAGAAAGTTATTTGTCCCTAGGCAATCGATAACTAGACCGGTAATCACTATTGAAATTTTATTTGAGGGAGAGGCGTAAGCTAACATAGTTTCTCTTCTTGGCTCATATGCAATTATGATTGGAACTCTAGCAAGCCTCCACAACTACTAAAGATCATTAAGGTAAAACCCAACCATAGCATTAAAGTATCAAGTCCTCTTTATTCCCATACGCAAACAACCTACTTACTCGGGTATGTGCTTCTGTCACTCACGCCACCCACCATAAGAAAATCATGAACATATTGCAAACCCTACAGCGGGGATCCCTCACGCTTGCGCTACATGGAGAGCACCAATAATAAAACATGCAACTCAAACCAATCACGATCATCAATTAACCCATAGGACAAAACGGATCTACTCAAACATCTTAGGATAGCCATACATCATTGGGAAATAATATATAGCGTTGAGCACCATGTTTAAGTAGAGATTACAACGGGCAAAAGAGTGGTTACACCGCTGCATAGATGGGGGAAGAGTTGGTGATGACAGCGGTGAAGTTGTTGGTGTAGATTGCGGTGATGATAATGGCCCCGTCGGTGTTCCTGCGCCACCGGTGGAGAGGGGGAGAGGGCCCCCTTCTTCTTCTTCTTCTTCTTCTTCCTTGACCATCTCCCTAGATGGGAGAAGGGTTTCCTGTATGGTCCATGGCCTCCATGGCATGGGAGGGGCGAGAGCCCCTCCGCGATTGGATCTGTCTCTCTGTCTCTCTCTGTTTCTGCGTTCCCTGATTCTACCCTTTCACCGTTTCTTAAACTCCCCGAGATCCATAACTCTGATTGGGCTGAAATTTGGATACGATTTTTATCCGGATACTAGCTTTATTGCGGCGAAAGAAGGGCATCAACTGCCTTACGGGGTGGCCACGAGGGCCCAGGGTGTGCCTGACCCCCTGGGGAGCGCCCCCTGCCTCGTGGCCCCCTCGGGGATCACCTCGCGTTGATTCTTCTTCCCAAAAATCACATATATTCCCAAAAAAATTCTCCGTCAGTTTTTATCCCGTTTGGACTCCATTTGATATGGATTTTCTACGAAACAAAAACATGCAACAAACAGGAACTGGCACTGGGCACTGGATCAATATGTTAGTCCCAAAAATTGTATAAAAAGTTACGACAAGTATATGAAAGTTGTATAATATTGGCATAGAACAATCAAAAATTATAGATACGACAGAGACGTATCAGGAGCCGGTACCCATTTTTAGGGTGTGGGCGTACATGTATGAAGTCGACGGACATGGCCCGCGTACACTTCGAAGAGCTGGGGGTGCATTTACCGCAATGGGCTGGCTCCTCGGATGCTCACACCTCGGCCAAGAAGGCCACAGTCTGCTCCTCTGTACGAAATGAGTGTTCTGTGCTACCATTAATTGTGATAACACCATTAGGTCCTGGCATTTGGAGCTTAAGATGAGCGTAATGCGGGACCGCATTGAAGCGAGCAAACGCTATGCACCCTAGGAGAGCATGGTATCCACTTCAGAAAGGGACAATGTCGAAGATTAACTCCTCGCTCCTGAAGTTGTTGGGTGACCCGAAGACTACCTCCAAAGTCACGATTCCGATGCAAGTGGCCTTGACACCTGGTATGACACCTTCAAAGGTGGTGCTGCTTGGCTTGATCCGAGATGAGTTGATGCCCACCTTTCTAACCGTGTCCTCATAGATTAAGTTGATGCTGCTCCCTCCGTCCATAAGGACATGTGTCAGGTGGAAACCATCGATGATTGGGTCCAGGACGAGTGCAGCCGACCGCCATGCCTGATGCTGGTCGGATGGTTATGCTTGTCAAATGATCAGGTAAGCCGACCATGGGTTGAACTTCGGGGCGAGTGGCTCTAGCGCATAGATGTCCCAAAGTACACGCTTTATCTCCCTTTTAGGGATGTTAGTAACATAGATCGTGTTTCCTTCTGCTACCTCATTAGGAAATTTCTTTTGGCATCCATTGTTGGGCCACCGAGGTTCATCCTCGTCTTCGCTGTGATTTTGGGTTTTACTTTGACCTTCCGTCGCTACTTGCCAGCTTGTTTGAAGACCCAGCAGGTCCTGTTAGTGTGTATTGCTGGTTTGTCCTGAGTGCCATGAATTTGACACAGTCTATCCAGTATCTTGTCTAGTTGGCTAGGTCCATCCTTGTTCCCTTTAAAGGTTTTTTTTCTGTCTGGATCTAGGTCCGGAGAACCTTACATTGACTGCGGTGTCCTTTGTGTCACTTCCGCCATTTTTATGTCTATGCTTGTTTTTATTGTGTCGAGGCTTTCCATTGGCGTCGCGTGTCTCTGAGGTGCCAACCTCACCATTATAGGACTAAGGGCAAGCCAGTTGTCTTCTCCTGCGCAAAAGCGGGTCATTAGCGAAGTAAGGGCTGCCATGGTCGTTGGCTTATCCTAACCGAGCTGGCGGGCAAGCCGTTCATCTCGACTATTATTTTTGAATGCGGCAATTGCTTCGGTGTCGGTGTAGTCTATAATCTGGTTCTTTTTAGTTAGGAACCTATTCCAGAACTTCTGAGCTAATTCGCCTGGCTGCTGGATGACACAACTGAGATCATCGGCGTTCGGAGGTCGGACGTAAGTGCCTTTAAAGTTTGCCCGAAAGGCATCCTCGAGGGCTTCCCAGCTACCGATAGAATGAGGAGGAAGGCTATTAAGCCAATGCCTATCCAGCCCCTTTAACTTGAGCGACAAGTATTATATGGCATGGAGGTCATCTCCATTAGCCATGTGTATATGGAGAAGGAAATCTTTGATCCATGTTGCTGGGTCTGTAGTTCCATCGTATGATTCTACATTGATGGGCTCAAACCCTTCTGGAAATTGATGCTCCATCACCCTATATGTGAAACAGATCAGGTGGACTGGATCTCTGAACCGAGTAGTATCCCGTCAGACGTCGGGGGAGAGCCGTGTGTAGGCTTGGTCTCGGGCACGATGGTTCCTGTCTAACCAGGCATCATAGCCGTTAGGACCGGCGGGTGCGCGCCCTCTTAACCTGTAGATGGACCGAGGAGGTGCTCAGTTTGCCTCAATGTGACGTCGAACATCATGAGGATCAAGGTAATCCACAAGGTCCTTGCCATAATGCCATGTGACTGGTCGGGTGTTGAGGTTTTCCCGCACTAGCATGTCCCGACCTCTAGGGGGTCGGTTAGGCGCATCGGCGGCTAGTTCGTTATCAAACTCCTGCAGCAAACGCCTATGAGGATATGATTTGGGCGTGCTATGGAGTCTATCTTCGAGATCTTGTTCGGTCGAGAGTACTTTGGCCCAGTTTTCATTCAGCGCATCCATATTGGCTTGCAGTTGTTGCTACTTGTGTTTCATGCTTTGAGCGATGGCGATGAGGCACCGCCGAAAGCGCTCTTGTTCCAAGGGGTCCTCGGGGACGATATAGTCCTCAGTGACAAAGCTCTCGTCTTCTTCGGACTCCAGCATGTAGTTGTCATCAGCCCCTTCAAAGAGGTCGTCGGGATCCAGGTCCATGGGATTTCCCTCAGGACCGCCATTCTGTACTCGGGACTCTTGAAAGTACTCTTCAGTGTTATCGGCGTCGCCAGATGTTGCCTCGCCATTATCGGCGGTGTTATTGTTGCTGCTCGGTTCCCTGTTGTTACCCCTTCTATGTCTACGCCGATGTCTTGGATGGGTTCTAGGGGTGTCAACCATATAAACATCACAGGTGGATGTTGCAGTCCACTTGCCAGTGTTTACCAAGGGCGAAGTGTGTTCTGTGGGGCCATCGGTGTCTTCATCCATGTTCGTGGCCTCGTTGTAGTCTAGCACGTTGGTTAAGTCATCGGGCGTGGTGACTAGGTGGGTGGTGGTGTGGGACGTAAATTTCCCGGTCATCGGCTTTAAGTCCGATCTTGTCATAAATAGAAGTCCTACTTTTCGAGATAGACATGCTCTGGATATGATGAAGCATCTTGTTCAGGTGAGATTGTTCTTCAGAGTTCATGGCCTTGCTATAGGAGGGGCTGACTCGAAGTGTGCCTGGCATATAGTTCGACGTGTTTTCGGCACAGAGAGGATCCGAGAGCAATTCTAGATCCTGCGCTGGGGTCTTCTCTAAATCCGACGTAGCTTCAGATGTAGGGGCCAGACCAGAGTCCTGGCTGGGGTTTGAGGCAAGATCGCCCAGATTCGTTACGTCGGGGCTTTACGGCGATGCCAAGGATCCTAATCCCAATGTCCTCAAAGGAGATCGATTCCGGAGTCGAGCCTCCAGTTCTAGGCAGATCCCCAATCTGGTCGGGCGTCCAACCTAACAGGACGAGTTCGCCGGGGGAATTCGCGGTGTACACCAGGCCTCCAAAGGTCACGATCTCACCCAGGGCGTAGTTCTCAACAGAGGCCAGATGGCCAGCCGAGTCGGCGCAGAAGATCATGATGCCGAATACAAAGAGTTGGTAGGGGATGTAAACGTTCCCGTTGCCATTTTCGTGGTTGATCCACAGATGAGCCACCTATCCTTCTGTTGATCTCACAGCGGAACTCTCAATGAAAGCACCAGTGTCGGTGTGAAAACCGGCAGATCTTGGGGTAAGGGGTCCTGAGTTGTGGATCTCAGACAAATGCTAACAGGAACAGGGAGACGATGTTTACCCAGGTTCGGGCCCTTTTGATGGAGGTAAAACCCTATGTCCTGCTCTTGTTTATATTGATGGAGATGTATCAAGTACAGAGTTGTTCTACCTCGAGATCGTCAGATGTGTTCTAATTCTAGGGCTAGGTGAACGATATTGCGTTGATGTCCCCTCTACAGGATAAACCCTACAGCTTATATACACACCAAGTAGGGGATCTAGGGTTACACGGTCGGTATCTTGGCGTGGAGGCGGTAGGAGAAGTCTTGGATTATACGACAAGTCTTCGGTAGATGCATTCATGATCATGCCTCTAGCATACAACTTCCGGAGTCCACCTTGAGAGGAGTGAGGGCCCATTAGCCCAAGCCGAAGAGCACGGGCCGACTAGGTTAGTACCCCCTAGTCCAGGACAACATTACCCTTGATCGGGCGCTTGAAATTGATAGTGTGCTCCTCAGCATGATCCGTGTCTTCAAGGACCGCCTGCATCATCATTGTCTTATCGGAGTACTCGCCCTCGCCTGATGGTTCATTGGAGGACTCAACATCCTGCTCGTATATGTACTCCAAATTGGAATCTAACTACTACAAACAAGAAGGGAAAACTATTTTCAGCTCCGGTGATTCATTGAACAGTTGTCGGGCATGCTAGAGGATCGTATCTGGCGGGCGGTTGGAGGATAGGGGGTTGAACGGAGATGGAGGAGAAGCGGCAAAGAGCCCTGCTGGATAGCCAGAGGTGGTGGAGATGCAGATTTTCGGCAGGGGTGTGGTATGGTGGCCGGGAAGGTGGAGCGGCGGTGAAGGCAAGAGAGAAAGAAGGAAGAAGAGAAAGTGGGGAGGATAGAGTCATGTGGTACAGGAAGGGTTTTGGGTTGGCCTGGGGTGTCGGATTCGTATGTTTCGCATGTTTGGACTCCCGCAAACCTCCCTGTCATGGTTTTGTCACGAGAGTGTCCTCGTGAAAGGACTAACTCCAGAGGCCATCTCAACTAGGTGGACGCTTGAACGGGGTTGATCGGGAATGAAGAACATGAGTTTACAGATGGAAATATGCCCTAGAGGCAATAATAAAATGGTTATTACTATATTTCCTTAATCATGATAAAGGTTTATTATTCATGCTAGAATTGTATTGATCGGAAACTTAAATACATGTGTGAATACATAAACAAATACCGTGTCCTTAGTATGCCTCTACCAGACTAGCTTGTTGATCAAAGATGGTTAAAGTTTCCTAACCATGGACATGTGTTGTCATCAGATAACAAGATCACACCATTAGGAGAATGATGTGATGGACAAGACCCATTCATTAGCTTATGTAGCGACCAGGCCTCAAACGGTCTGATCTCTGTGCTTCAGTGTCATCCCTGGATCAATAATGCTGACACACACAGTACTTGAAGGATTTATAACAGAGTAGCAATCACACACTTATTACATCGAATGTCTCAAAATAGAACTTATTACAATAAATATGGCTTAAGGCCATCTAATAACGATAACAGCGGAAGGCTTGGAAGATAAATGAGTCCATCAACTCCAACGGCATCACTGAGTATAGAACCACGACCTAAAGGCACCTTACTCGCCGTCTGAAAAGTCTGCAACATGAACATTGCGGGCCGAAAACGGGTCAGCACATGGAATATGCTGGCAATGTAACACATAGAGAGTAATGAACAGAAATAGGCTATACTACATGCATATATGGCTGGTGGAAAGCTCTATGGTTACAGTTTTGCGTAAAGCCAATTTTTCCCTACTGCAAAGGAATAAATTTTATTTAACTATCATGGTAGTTGTTAAACATTGAGAGTGTAGACACCCTCTCAATCCCAATTAAGCATCAACATTTAAAACCCAACAAATTAATTAAAGTAACATGATGAGATTCCCATGATAATCCAAGTACTAGATACTCAAGACGTCCATAACCAGGGACACGGCTAACCATGATTAGTTTATACACTCTGCAGAGGTTTGCGCACTTTTCCCCACAAGTCTCGATCTCCTCCGTTGGGATTCTCGCACTACATGTTGTTTGAGAAACGGATGACCGAGACATAGTCTTTCAGAAGCACTAGCACCTTACGAACGGGTAGACCATACCAACCTACATCCCCTACATCTGCTAGTCTACCACTGTAAGAGTTCGCATGACTTAGTCAACTATCCTAGAGCCCATAGTAGCTTGTGGCTGCACACGGAAGTTTCTAGTATGAAAAATCTCATGATCCCTTTGAGCCTGGGTGGCGGTCCATAAAGAAAACAGGTAATCGCTGGAATACCCAGGTGCCTCAATCCACCCAGATGTGTGTTCAAGTTGCCACCTTAAATAAACCATTAATTTAACAATCTCACATCTGTCATGGATACACTCACCCAATCCACGTCTACTAGCATAGCATGGCAATATAAGCAAACGTAGAATTAACTCCCAAAGGTTTGATAATAAAACAGGTAATAGGTGCTACCTCATCTACTTCCCCAAACCCACAATTTAATTAGATCCTAATCATGCAATGTTTAAGGATTGATCTAATGCAATAAAAACTGGGTAGTAAAGAGGCATGATCAAAGTGTTATTTGCCTTGCCGATGATCCGTGAAACCTAGCGATTCAAAGTAGCAAGTGGCGCACTCCGGGTACTCTATCGCAAACAAACAAGCATACAATAATTACTCATCTAATGCACAGGTAAAACTCAAATAAGCGAACTAACCAGAAAGTTCAACTTAAGAACTCCGGTTTGCAAAAAGAATCAAATCGAACGAAACAACGAAAGTCAGACGGCGAAAGAAACAAACTTCGTTTACTAATCTGGATCTAGGTCAAATTTTACAGAATCAAAATGTTGTTTGAGTTGTTTAAATGGAAAGAGGGTTCCGAGACGAAACTCCAGGCGCTTGAATCGCTTGATTCTGATAAACGAGCGAAAAGTTATACTAGAATGAAAATCGGATCACAAATCGCAATCAGAAATAATCGCGGATAATCCAAGAAAAAACGACGAACAGATTAACGAATGAATGCTCGTTTTCTGGAACTAATCGGGAAATGCGTTCGTTAAAATGAACGAATGAGCGAACGCTCACTAAATAAACTAAACCGGAAGAAAAACGGATCTAAAAAAACGGATCTAAAAAAACCGAGCGGAAAACCGAACGGTTTTCTCGAGGAAAACCGCCCCCGGCGGGGCGGGGTCAACCTCGGCGGGGCAGCGGGGTCGGCGGCGGCGGCGGCGGCTCCGGCGTCGGCGGCGGCTCCGGCGTCGGCGGCGGCGGGCTCCGGAGCGGCGGCGGCTCGGGTGGCGAAGTCCGGCGGCGGCGTTGGCTCGCGGCAGCAGTGGCGGCGGCGGATCGGATAGGGTTAGGGTTAGGCGTGGCGCGGCTTACGGACTAACGGGCTCGGGGCGGCGCATTATAAAGGCCGGCCGGACAGAGTCCTGGCCGAACACGGCCCAAAGTCGGTTTCGCATTTTTTTATAAATAATTACGCGTAGAAAAACAAATAAAAGAAATACTAAACGGACTCCAAAAATCCCGAAATAAATTTTCCTCGACTTCTAAAAGCAAGCCGGTCTAGATGAACATTTATTTGGGGCCTAAATGCAATTTCGAAAAAACATGCATTTTTCCTAAATTCAAATAAAATAGCAAAAAAATCCAAAATAAAATATTTGATTTTATTATTAAATCCTCAATATTTCTTTATTTTGGAAAAGTCATTTTATTCCCTCTCTCATATTTTTATAATAGAAATATTTGAAGATAAAATAAATAAAATCAACCGATCCTATTTTCAAAATTTGAGAAAACTCAAATATGAAAAGAACGAAATCTTCAGCTCTCTCCGAGGGTCCTTGAGTTGCGTAGAATTCCTAGGATCAAACCAAAAGCAAATAAAATATGATATGCAGTGATGATCTAATGTATAACATTCCAAATTAAAAATTGGAGATGTCACAGCTTAGCATAAGATCGTTCAGTTTATTGCTATTGCTTTCTTCATGTCAAATACTTATTTCTTCGACTATGCGATTATGCAACTCCCCGATACTGATACGTCTCCAACGTATCTATAATTTTTGATTGTTCCATGCTATTATATTATCAACCTTGGATGTTTTATATGCATTTATATGCTATTTTATATGATTTTTGGGACTAACCTACTAACCTAGAGCCCAGTGCCAGTTTCTGTTTTTTTCCTTGTTTTTGAGTTTTACAAAAAAGGAAAATCACACGGAGTCCAATTGACCTGAAACTTCATGGAACTTATTTTTGGACCAGAAGAAGGCCATGGAGTAAAAGAGTTGGGCCAGAAGAGTCCCGGGCTGCCCACGAGGGTGGGGGGCGTGCCCACCCCCTGCGTGCGCCTCCCTACCTCGTGGACAGCCCGTAGACCCCCCCTGACTTGTTCTCGACGCCAAAACCTCTTATATATACTGAAACTTCCAGAAATAAACCTAGATCGGGAGTTTCGCCGCCGCAAGCCTTCGTAGCCAGCGAAAACCAATCTAGACCCGTTTCGGCACCCTGCCGGAGGGGGGGTGATCCCTCTCCGATGGACATCTTCATCATCCCGGTGCTCTACATGATGAGGAGGGAGTAGTTCACCCTCGGGGTTGAGGGTATGTACCAGTAGCTATGTATTTGATCTCTCTCTCTCTCCCGTGTTCTTGATTTGGCACGATCTTGATGTATCGCGAGCTTTGCTATTATAGTTGGATCTTATGATGTTTCTCCCCCTCTACTCTCTTGTAATGGATTGAGTTCTCCCTTTGAAGTTATCTTATCGGATTGAGTCTTTAAGGATTTGAGAACACTTGATGTATGTCTTGCATGTGCTTATCTGTGGTGACAATGGGATATCACGTGATCCACTTGATGTATGTTTTGGTGATCAAGTTGCGAGTTTCGTGACCTCGTGAACTTATGCATAGGGGTTGGCACACGTTTTCGTCTTGACTCTCGGGTAGAAACTTTGGGGCACTCTTTGAAGTTCTTTGTGTTGGTTGAATAGATGAATCTGAGATTGTGTGATGCATATCGTATAATCATACCCATGGATACTTGAGGTGACATTGGAGTATCTAGGTGGCATTAGGGTTTTGGTTGATTTGTGTCTTAAGGTGTTATTCTAGTACGAACTCTAGGATAGATTGAACGGAAAGAATAGCTTCGTGTTATTTTACTACGGACTCTTGAATAGATCGATCAGAAAGAATAACTTTGAGGTGGTTTCATGCCCTACGATAATCTCTTCGTTTGTTCTCCGCTATTAGTGACTTTGGAGTGACTCTTTGTTGCATGTTGAGGGATAGTTATATGATCCAATTATGTTATTATTGTTGGGAGAACTTGCACTAGTGAAAGTATGAACCCTAGGCCTTGTTTCTTAGCATTGCAATACCGTTTACATTCACTTTTACCACTTGCTACCTTGCTGTTTTTATATTTTTAGATTACAAAAACATATATCTACCATCCATATTTCACTTGTATCACCATCTCTTCGCCGAACTAGTGCACCTATACAATTTACCATTCTATTGGGTGTGTTGGGGACATAAGAGACTCTTTGTTATTTGGTTGCAGGGTTGTTTGAGATAGACCATCTTCATCCTACGCCTCCCATGGATTGATAAACCTTAGGTCATCCACTTGAGGGAAATTTGCTGCTCTCCTACAAACCTCTGCACTTGGAGGCCCAACAACGTCTACAAGAAGAAGGTTGTGTAGTAGACATCAAGGAGAAGGTATATCTTTAGATCTTGCAATCGAATCTTTTTTTTTCTTGTTTTATCACTAGTTTAGTCTATAAAAGAAAACTAGAAAAAATGGAATTGAGGGTACCTCATATTCTTCATCTTTTTAATGTCTTTCATGAAAATAAAGATTCTGATAATTGTGCCAAAATGTTAGAAAAAGAATGTATTAAAATGTTTGGCACTAAATATTTGGATGATGAGCATTATTGCAATGTTGTTAGTATGAATTCTTTGAATACCCATGATGCTAATGATATGCAAAGCCACAAGCTTGGGGAAGTTATGTTTGATGAAGATGATATTTTTTGTCCCGCAAGTTTTGATGAGAAAATTTATTTTGATGATAGCATGCCTCCTATTTATGATGATTATATTGATGAAAGTGGGTTTGGAAGAGTGTCAACTTTAGGAATTAATGATCCCACTATTTTGGAGGGTGTTGAATCTTATTGTAATAATTATGAAAGTGGGTTTGGAGAGGTCATGACTTCAGTTAATGTTAATCCCACTATTTTGGAAGAGTGTCAACTTTGCATACTTGTAGATCATGCAAAGAATGCTTTATGTGATGGTTATATTGTTGAATTCATTCATGATGCTACTGAAAATTATTATGAGGGAGGAATATATGCTTGTAGGAATAGCAATAATATCAAGTTTCATCTCTATGTTCTTAAAATCTTGAAGTTATGCTTGTTTTGCTTTCCTATGCTAGTTGATTTTTGTTCCCATAAATTGTTTGATCACAAAATCCCTATGCATAGGAAGTGGGTTAGACTTAAATTTGCTAGTAATATTCTTCATGATGCTCTCTTTATGTTTAATTCTCATCTTTTATGTGAGCATCATTGAAATCATCATACCTAGCTAGGGGCATCAAACGATAGCGCTTCTTGGGAGGCAACCCAATTTTATTTTTGTTCTTTGCTTTTTGATAATTTTTAGTAATAAATAATTCATCTAGACTCTGTTTAGATGTGGTTTTATGTTTTCATTAGTGTTTGTGCCAAGTAGAACCTTTGGGAAGACTTGGGGCAAGTTTTAGCGATCTTGCTGTAAAAAACAGAAACTTTAGCGCTCACGAGATTTGCTGCCATTTTTACTGGAGAGTGGGATTAGGTTGATTCTTTTTGCAGATGATTAATATATAAATTCCTCACGTCCACCAAATTATTTCATAATTTTTGGGGTTACAGAAGTATTCGAAACCTACAGATTACTACAGACTGTTCTGTTTTTGACAGATTCTGTTTTCATTGTGTTGTTTGCTTATTTTGATGAATCTATGAGTAGTATCAGAGGGTATGAACCATAGAGAAGTTGGAATACAGTAGATATTAAACCAATATGAATTTATAATTAGTTCACAACAGTACCTAAGTGGTGATTTATTTTCTTATACTAACGGAGCTTACGAGTTTTCTGTTAAGTTTTGTGTTGTGAAGTTTTCAAGTTTTGGGTAACGATTCGATGGACTATGGAATAAGGAGTGTCAAGAGCCTAAGCTTGGGGATGCCGAAGGCACCCCAAGGTAATATTCAAGGACAACCAAGATCCTAAGCTTGGGGATGCCCCGGATGGCATCCCCTCTTTCGTCTTCGTTCATCGGTAACTTTACTTGGAGCTATATTTCTATTCACCACATGATATGTGTTTTGATTGGAGCGTCATTTTATTTTCTTTTGTTTTGCTTGCTGTTTGAATAAAATACCAAGACCTGAAATTCTTAATGTTAGAGAGTCTTCACATAGTTTCATAATTATCCGAATACTCATTGATCTTCGCTTACATCTTTTGGAGTAGTTTGTCATTTGCTTTAGTGCTTCACTTGTATCCTTTTAGAGAACGGTGGTGCTTTTATTTTGAAGAAATAGATGAACTCTCATGCTTCACTTATACAATTTTGAGAGTCCTAAACAGAATGGTAATTTTCTTTGGTTATGAACCTAGTCCTAATATGATGGGCATTTAAGATGGGTATAATAAAAACTTTCATATAGAGTGCATTGAATACTATGAGAAGTTTGATACTTGATGATTGTTTTGAGATATTAAGATGGTGATATTAGAGTCGTGCTAGTTGAGTAATTGTGAAATTGAGAAATACTTGTGTTGAGGTTTGCAAGTCCCGTAGCATGCACGTATGGTAACCGTTGTGTGACAAATTTGAAGCATGAGGTGTTTCTTTGATTGCCTTCCTTATGAGTGGCGGTCGGGGACGGGCGATGGTCTTTTCCTACCAATCTATCCCCTAGGAGCATGCGCGTAGTGCTTGGTTTTTGATGACTTGTAGATTTTTAAAATAAGTATGTGAGTTCTTTATGACTAATGTTGATTCCATGGATTATATGCAATCTCACCCTTCCATCATTGCTAGCCTCTTCAGTACCGTGCATTGCCCTTTCTCACCTCGAGAGTTGGTGCAAACTTCACCGGTGCATCCGAACCCCGTGATATGATATGCTCTGTCACACATAAACCTCCTTATATCTTCCTCAAAACAGCCACCATACCTACCTATTATGGCATTTCCATAGCCATTCTGAGATATATTGCCATGCAACTTTCCACCGTTCCGTTCATCATGACACACATCATCATTGTCATATTGCCTTGCATGATCATGTAGTTGACATCGTATTTGTGGCAAAGCCACCATGCATAATTTATCATACATGTCACTCTTGATTCATTGCACATCCTGGTACACCGCCGGAGGCATTCATATAGAGTCATACTTTGTTCTAGTATCGAGTTGTAATCATTGAGTTGTAAATAAATAGAAGTGTGATGATCATCATTAATAGAGCATTGTCCCAAACAAAAAAAGAAAGTCCAAAAAAATAAAATAAAATAAAAAGGAAGGCCAATTAAAAATAATAAAATAAAAAGGGACAATGCTACTATCCTCTTTTTCCACACTTGTGCTTCAAAGTGACACCATGATCTTTATGATAGAGAATCTCTTGTTTTGTCACTTTCATATACTAGTGGGAATTTTTCATTATAGAAATTGGCTTGTATATTCCAATAATGGGCTTCCTCAAATGCCCTAGGTCTTCGTGAGCAAGAAAGTTGGATGCACACCAACTTAGTTTCTTTTGTTGAGCTTTCATACATTTATAGCTCTAGTGCATCCGTTGCATGGTAATCCCTACTCCTTGCATTGACATCAATTGATAGGCATCTCCATAGACCGTTGATTAGCCACGTCAATGTGAGACTTTCTCCTTTTTTGTCTTCTCCACACAACCCCATCATTATATTCTATTCCACCCATAGTGCTATGTCCATGGCTCATGCTCATGTATTGCGTGAAAGTTGAAAAAAGTTTGAGATTACTAAAGTATGAAACAATTTCTTGGCTTGTCATCGGTTGTGCATGATGAGAGCATTTTTGTGTGACGAAAATGAAGCATAGCCAAACTATACGATTTTGTAGGGATAAGCTTTCTTTGGCCATGTTATTTTGAGAAGACATAATTACTTAGTTAGTATTCTTGAAGTATTATTATTTTTATGTCAATATTAAACTTTTGTCTTGAATCTTATGGATCTGAATATTCTTGCCACAATAGAAAAGATTACATTGATGAATATGTTAGGTAGCATTCCACATCAAAAATTCTGTTTTTATCATTTACCTACTCGAGGACGAGCAGGAATTAAGCTTGGGGATGCTTGATACGTCTCCAACATATCTATAATTTTTGATTGTTCCATGCTATTATATTATCAACCTTGGATGTTTTATATGCATTTATATGCTATTTTATATGATTTTTGGGACTAACCTACTGACCTAGAGCCCAGTGCCAGTTTTTTTTCTTGTTTTTGAGTTTTACAGAAAAGGAAAATCACACGGAGTCCAATTGACTTGGAACTTCACGAAACTTATTTTTGGACCAGAAGAAGGACATGGAGTAAAAGAGTTGGGCCAGAAGAGTCCCGGGCTGCCCACGAGGGTGGGGGCGCGCCCACCCCCCTGGGCGCGCCTCCCTACCTCATGGACTGCCTGGAGATCCCCCTGACTTGTTCTCGACGCCAAAACCTCTTATATATACTGAAACTTCCAGAAAGAAACCTAGATCGGGAGTTTCGCCACCGCAAGCCTCCATAGCCACCGAAAACCAATCTAGACCAGTTCCGGCACCCTGCCGGAGGAGGGGAATCCCTCTCCGGTGGCCATCTTCATCATCACGGTGCTCTCCATGACGACGAGGGAGTATTTCACCCTCGGGGTTGAGGGTATGTACCAGTAGCTATGTGTTTGATCTCTCTCTCTCTCTCGTGTTCTTGATTTGGCACGATCTTGATGTATCGCGAGCTTTGCTATTATAGTTGGATCTTTTGATGTTTCTCCCCCTCTACTATCTTGTAGTGGATTGAGTTTTCCCTTTGAAGTTATCTTATCGGACTGAGTCTTTAAGGATTTGAGAACACTTTATGTATGTCTTGCATGTGCTTATCTGTGGGGACAATGGGATATCACGTGATCCACTTGATGTATGTTTTGGTGATCAACTTGCGAGTTCCGTGACCTTGTGAACTTATGCATAGGGGTTGGCACACGTTTTCGTCTTGACTCTCCGGTAGAAACTTTGGGGGCACTCTTTGAAGTTCTTTGTGTTGGTTGAATAGATGAATCTGAGATTGTGTGATGCATATCGTATAATCATACCCATGGATACTTGAGGTGACATTGGAGTATCTAGGTGACATTAGGGTTTTGGTTGATTTGTGTCTTAAGGTGTTATTCTAGTACGAACTCTAGGATAGATTGAATGGAAAGAATAGCTTTGTGTTATTTTACTACAGACTCTTGAATAGATCGATCAGAAAGAATAACTTTGAGGTGGTTTCGTACCCTACAATAATCTCTTCGTTTGTTCTCCGCTATTAGTGACTTTGGAGTGACTCTTTGTTGCATGTTGAGGGATAGTTATATGATCCAATTATGTTATTATTGTTGGGAGAACTTGCACTAGTGAAAGTATGAACCCTAGGCCTTGTTTCTTAGCATTGCAATACCGTTTACGCTCACTTTTACCACTTGCTACCTTGCTGTTTTTATACTTTTAGATTACAAAAACCTATATCTACCATCTCTTTGCCGAACTAGTGCACCTATACAATTTACCATTGTATTGGGTGTGTTGGGAACACAAGAGACTCTTTGTTATTTGGTTGCAGGGTTGTTTGAGAGAGACCATATTGATCCTACGCCTCCCACGGATTAATAAACCATAGGTCATCCACTTGAGGGAAATTTGCTGCTGTCCTACAAACTTCTGCACTTGGAGGCCCAACAACGTCTACAAGAAGAAGGTTGTGTAGTAGACATCATATACCAGAGGAATATCTTGTGTGCTATCAGACATCACAACGTAACCAGGTGATCATAAAGATGCTCTACAAGTATCTCCAAAGGTGTTTGTTGGGTTGGCATTGATCGAGATTAGGATTTGTCACTCCGAGTATCCGAGAGGTATCTCTGGGCCCTCTCGGTAATATAGCTCATAAGCTTGCAAGAAAATGACTAAGTAGTTTGTCACTAGGTGATGTATTATGGAATGAGTAAAGAGACTTGGCGGTAACGAGATTGAACTACGTATGAAGATACCGAAAATCGAATCTCGGGCAAGTAACATACCAATGGACAAAGGGAATTACGTATGTTGTCATAACGGTTCGACCGATAAAGATCTTCGTAGAATATGTAGGAGCCAATATGGGCATCCAGGTTCCGCTATTGGTTATTGACCGGAGAGGTGTCTCGGTCATGTCTACATAGTTCTCGAACCCGTAGGGTCCGCACGCTTAACGTTCGATGAGGATATAGTATTATATGAATTATGTGATTTGGTGACCGAATGTTGTCTGGAGTCCCGAATGAGATCACGGACATGACGAGGAGTCTCGAAATGGTCGAGAGGTAAATATTGATATATAGGACGAAGGTATTCGGACACCGGAAGTTCGGGGGTACCGGGTACTTATCGGGTCACCGGAAGGGGTTCCGGCACCCCCGGCAAAACATATGGGCCAAGAGGGGAAACACACCAATAATAAGGTGCTGGTGCGCCCCCCATATGGGCCGTCCTAGGAGGAGAAGGAAAGAGGGGATGGGAAAGGAAAGAGAGGAATAAGATTCCCCCTTCCCTCCCTCTCCCCCTCTTTCCTCCCCCCTCCGATAAACATGGCAGGGGGGCGCGGCCAAGGGGAGGACCGCAAGTAGGCTTCGGCCTACTTGGGGCGCCTCTTGGCAGCCCCCTCTCCCTCCCACCTATATATATATATATATATATATTATATATATATGGGGAGACCCTAGCACACCCTAGACAATTGCCTAGCCGTGTGCAGCGCCCCGCTTCACCGTTTACACCCCTGGGCATATTTTCGTAGTGCTTAGGTGAAGCCCTACAGAGATCACTTCACCATCACCGTCACCACGCCGTCGTGCTGACGGAACTCATCTACTACCTCGACATCTTGCTGGATCAAGAAGGCGAGGGATGTCACCGATCTGAACGTGTATAGTACGCGGAGGTGTCGTGCGTTCGGTACTTGATCAGTTGAAACGCGAAGAAGTTCGACTACATCAACCGTGTTGTGAAACGCTTCCGCTTACGGTCTACGAGGGTACGTAGACACGCTCTCCTCCTCATTTTTATGCATCTCCACGGATAGATCATTGCGTGTGCATAGAATTTTTTTGTTTTCCATGCAACGATTCCCAACAACGGTATCAGAGCCAGGTTTATGCGTAGATGATATGCACGAGTAGAACACAAAGAGTTGTGGACGGTGATAGTCATACTGCTTACCACCAACGTCTTATTTTGATTCGGCGGTATTGTGGGATGAAGAGGCCTAGACCAACCTTACATGTCCACGCACATGAGGCCGGTTCCGCCGACTAATATGCAACTAGTTTTGCATAAAGGTGGCTGGCGGGTGTCTATTTATCCTACTTTAGTTGGATCAAATTTGACTATGGCCGGTCCTTGAAGAAGGTTAAAAGAACAAACTTGACGAAACACCGTTGTGGTTTTATGCGTAGGTAAGAACGGTTCCTGCTAAACCCATAGCAGCCACGTAAAACTTGCAACAACAAAGTAGAGGACGTCTAACTTGTTTTTGCAGGGCATGTTGTGATGTGATATGGTCAAGACATGATGTGATAAACGTTATTGTATGAGATGATCATGTTTTGTAAGATATCTGACAACTGGCAGGAGCCTTATGGTTGTCTCTTTATTATATGAAATGCATACGCCATGTAATTGCTTTACTTTATCCCTATGAGTTAGCAATAGTTGGACAGATGACCATGACCCTACGATAGAGATCAAGGTGTCAAGCCGGTGACAATGGAGATCATGAAGATGCTTTGGAGATGGAGATCAAAAGCACAAGATGATGATGGCCATATCATGTCATATATTTTGATTGCATGTGATGTTTATCCTTTATGCATCTTATTTTGCTTAGAACGGCGGTAGAATTATAAGATGATCCCTTCACTAAATTTCAAGGTAAAAGTGTTCTCCCTGAGTATGCACCGTTGCCATAGTTTGTCGTGTTGAGACACCACGTGATGATCGGGTGTGATAGACTCTACGTTCACATACAATGGGTGCAAGACAGTTTGGCACATGCGGAATACCGGGGTTAAACTTGACGAGCCTAGCATGTACAGACATGGCCTCAGAACACTTGAGACCGAAAGGTCGAACATGAATCATATAGTAGATATGATCAACATAGAGATGTTCACCATTGATGACTACCCCATCTCACGTGATGATCGGACATGGGTTAGTTGATTTGGATCATGTATCACTTAAATAGCTTGAGGGATATTAATTTAAGTGGGAGTTCATTAGTAATTTGATTAAATGAGCTTAAATTTATGATGAACTTAGTCTTAATAGTTTTTGCATATCTATGTTGTACATCAATAGCTCGCGATATAGCTCCTATATATTTTTTGATATATTCCTAGAGAAAAATAAGTTGAAAGATGATAGTAGCAATTATGCGGACTGGGTCCATGGTCCGAGGATTATCCTCATTGCTGCATAGAAGAATTATGTCCTTGATGCACGGCTAGGTGACGGACCTATTGCAGGAGCAGATGCAGACGTTATGAATGTTTGGCAAGCTCGATATGATGACTACTTAATAGTTTAGTGCGCCATGCTTTATGGCTTAGAACCGGGACTTCAAAAATGTTTTGAATGCCACAGAGAATATGAGATGTTCCAAGAGCTGAAATTGGT
This sequence comes from Triticum urartu, assembly GCF_003073215.2. Lineage (NCBI taxonomy): Eukaryota > Viridiplantae > Streptophyta > Magnoliopsida > Poales > Poaceae > Triticum > Triticum urartu. Next base: position 306,993,653 of record NC_053026.1, read on the forward strand.
ATTTCAGACTCATGCCCGTCTCGAGAGGTATGCGACCTCTGACAAGTACTTTGCCTACAAGATGGAGGAGAATAGCTCAACCAGTGAGCATGTGCTCAGAATGTCTGGGTACTACAATCGCTTGAATCAAGTGGGAGTTAATCTTCCAGATAAGATAGTGATTGACAAAGTTCTCTAGTCACTATCACCAAGCTACTAGAACTTTTTGATGAACTATAATATGCAAGGGATGACGAAAATGATTCCCGAGCTCTTCGCGATGCTGAAATCGGTGATGGTAGAAATCAAGAAAGAGCATCAAGTGTTGATGCTTAATGAGTCCTCTAGTTTCAAGAAAAAGGGCAAGGGAAAGAGAGAGAACTTCAAGAAGAATGGAAAGCAAGTTGCCGCTCCCATGAAGAAGCCCAAAGCTGGACCCAAGCCTGAAATTGAGTGCCTCTACTGCAAAGGAAATGGTCACGAGAAACAGAACTTCCCCAAATACTTGGCGGATAAGAAGGATGGCAAAGTGAACAAATGTATATTTGATATACAAGTTATTGATGTGAACCTTACTAGTATTAATAGTAGCTCCTGGGTATTTGATAGCGGTTCAGATGCTAAGATTAGTAACTCGAAACAGGAGTTGCAGAATAAATAGAGACTAGTTAAGGGCGAGGTGACGATGTGTGTTGGAAGTGATTCCAAGGTTGATACGATCACCATCACACACTCCCTCTACCTTCGGGATTAGTGTTGAACCTAAATAAATGTTATTTGGTGTTTGCATTTAGCATGAATGTGATTTGATCATGTTTATTGCAATACGGTTATTCATTTAAGTCAAAGAATAGTTGTTGTTCTATTTACATGAATAAAACCTTCTATGGTCATACACCCAATGTGAATGGTTTATTGAATCTCGCTCGTAGTGATACACATATTCATAATATTGATGCCAAAAGATGCAAAGTTAATAATGACAGTGCAACATACTTGTGGCACTGCCGTTTAGGTCATATTGGTGTAAAGTGCATGAAGAAACTCCATGCAGATGGGATTTTGGAATCACTTGATTATGAATCATTTGATACTTGCAAACCATGCCTCATGGGCAAAATGACTAGAACTCCGTTCTCTAGAACAATGGAGCGAGCTAATGACTTATTGGAAATAATATATACCGATGCATGCCATCTAATGAGTGTTGAGGCACGCGGTGGGAATCATTATTTTCTGACCTTCAAAGATGATCTGAGCAGATACAGGTATATCTACTTAATGAAGCACAAGTATGAAACATTTGAAAAGTTCAAAGAATTTCAGAGTGAAGTGGAGAATTATCGTAATAAGAAAATAAAGTTTCGACGATCTGATCGCGGAGGTGAATATTTGAGCTACAAGTTTGGCCTTCATTTAAAACAATGTAGAATAGTTTCACAACTCACGCCACCTGGAACACCACAGCGTAATGGTGTGTCCGAACGTTGTAATCGTACTTTATTAGAGATGGTGCGATCTATGATGTCTCTTACCGATTTACCACTATTGTTTTGGGGTTATGCATTAGAGACAGCTACATTCACATTAAATAGGGTTCTAGGATCGAAAGTATGTCAAGAGGGGGTGATTAGACTACTTGACCAAATAAAAATCTATCATTTTCCCAATTTTAAGTCTTGGCAGATTTTAGCAACTTAGCACAAGTCAAGCAATCAACCTACACATGCAAGTCTAAGAGTATACCAGCGGAATGTAAAAACATTGCACAGGAAGGTAAAGGGAGGAGTTTGGAGGGAGCAAACGCAATGTAGACACAGAGATTTTTGGCATGGTTCCGATAGGTGATGCTATCGTACATCCACGTTGATGCAGACTCCAGCCCACGAAGGCTAATGGCTGCGCGAGTCCATGGAGGGCTATACCCACAAAGGGTCCACGAAGAAGCAACCTTGTCTATCCCACCATTGCCATCGCCCACGAAGGACTTTCCGCACTAGGGTAGATCTTCATGAAGTAGGCGATCACCTTGCCCGTACAAACTCCTTGGTTCAACTCCACAATCTTGACATAGGCTCCCAACTGACACCTAACCAATCTAGGAGACACCACTCCCCAAAAGGTAATAGATGGTGTGTTGATGATGAACTCCTTGCTCTTGTGCTTCAAATGATAGTTTCCCCAACACTCAACTCTCTCTCACAGATTCAGATTTGGTGGAAAGATGATTTGAGTGGAAAGCAACTTGGGGAAGGATAGAGATCAAGATTCTTGTGGTTGGAATGGAATATCTTGGTCTCAACACATGAGTAGGTGGTTCTCTCTCAAAAAATGTATGTTGAAAGTGTAGGCACGTTCTGATGGCTCTCTCAACGAATGAAGAGTGGGTGGAGGGGTATATATAGCCTCTACACAAAATCTAACTATTACACACAATTTACCAAACTCGGCGGGACCGAATCATGAAACTCGGTCAGACCGATTTAGTTCAAAATGTGAACATTAGGCTTTTCGGTGGGACCGACATGTCAACTCGGTGGGACCGTTTCATTAGGGTTAGGGCATAACATAATCTCGGTGAGACCGATCACATAAACTTGGCAAGACTGATTTCTGTAATAGGAAAACAGAGAGTTGGTCAAGAAAACTCGATGGGACCGAATTGCTCATTTCGGTGAGACCAAAACGTTACGAAAGGGAAATAGAGAGTTTGCATTGCGAACTCGGTGGGACCGATCGCTCATCTCGGTTAGACTGAAATGTTAAGAAGGGAAACAAAGAGTTTGCAATCCCATCTCGGTGAGATCGAGATCCCTATTGGTGAGACCGAACTGACTAGACTTTTTGGCTATGGCTATCACTACTGCAGGTTGCTGCTAACGCGACACTACGATTAGAGACCCTTCGACGAAACTATGTGCGATGCTATAATCGCAAACGGTGGTGTAAAATAACCGTAAAAAAGGTGCAAAACATTTGAGATGGAGGATGCATCAAACACAGTTCAGATTTCAATTGCGTGTGCGATGCAGGGCATACGGTTCAGCTCAATTAACTGTTTGCGATGAGGAGGAACAAAAGAAACGAGCAGCCAGATGAAGGTGTGTGCGATATACAGCATACGGTTCACTCGGATGAACTATTTGTGATTAGGCAACACCAAAGAAACGGTAGCCAGATGAAGGCGTGTGCGATATACGGCATGCGGTTCACTCGGATGAACTGTTTGCGTTGAGAGAAGAGAACAGAAACAGTTCAATATAACAAGATGTGTGTGATACGCGGCAAACAGGTCTGTAATCAGAAATGTGTGCGAAGACCGATATTAACACAGACGATTGCTTCTAATTCATCCGTTTGGGATTGATGAATTCATCACCGGCGGGTTCCCTAGTGTGGTCCGTGTTCATCTAATCATCATCTACTTCTTCTGCTAGCTCGATGTTTGTTCTATGCTAAGTTTCCACTAATTGATGGCGTTTTATGAACACGCCACCGTTTCCTGCCATTTCCTCACCTGTTTCCCGCCACCCAGTGATATTGCGCATAGGCGGCGCGTGACGGACGGAGGCGACAAGCGCAGCCTGTAGCACATCCACCTTTTCCAAGCATGCCAACCGAGCAAAGCGCCGCCTCTACCATCAACCTCGTCGACGAGGAAAACGAGCAGGCGCCACGGCCCGTCGAGGCCGAGGCGCTCCCCGAGAACGTGATGGACGACGCCATGATGCGCATCATCGCTAGGGTTGAGCAGACCTTTGGCGCATGGCGCTTGAGCTCCGCGGATCAAGATAGGCATGTAAGCACCGACAGGCTACAGCTCGCCGCACAACATGACCGATGGCGTGCCGCAGAGCAAGCTAAGTGCATCCACGCCGATAGGCTGCGGCTAGCCGCACGGCGAGACCGTTGGAGCGCCGCAGAGCGAGAGGCGTGGCACGCCGCACAGCAAGAGCGGATCCATCGATGCTTGCCTGCTGTCGACACGGCGTCACAGCTGGGTACACGTCCCGCCAGTACCCCTTTCCTCGCCAGGAGTGGGCAGAGGCCCTCAGCGTCGTACTTGCACCAGAGGCCGGCCGCGTCATACTTTCACCAGACGCCCGCTGTGCCGTTCGCATGGGTGTCACCGTTCGCCCTGTCCTCGGCCCGCTGGATGCCAACATGCTGGTCCGTAGGCTCGACCGCCTCCTTGGCCCAGGTGTCCACCTGGGCGCAGTAGAGGAACATGGCCATCGCATCCTCGAGCTGGTGATGTCCGATGAAATAGCCAACTTGGAGCTCGAGATCACGCTGCAGATGTACCACGAGCGTGTCGACCGCTTGGATGAACGCCTGCACGAGTTCAGGCAGAGCCAAGAGCTACCGTAGGCAAGGGCTGCTGGTCATGGTCTCATGGATGCGTTTTATTTTGAAAAGTCATTTCGACGTGGATAGCTATGTATTCACAGCAATCATAGCATTGCTCTATTTATTGCTCTGTTTCAATGTGTGTACTCTGTTTTCCATTCTTATATGTTTTGTTTCAATGTGTGTATATACGCTTTCCATTTTGTATATGTGGATGATAACAGCTAGATTCAAATTAGTATACAAAAACAGATAGAAAATGGAATTCATAATATATATATATATATATATTAATTGTTCATTAATTCATCACAGAATATATATATATATATAATATCATCACATATACGGGACGATACTTAACTACAAGGTACAATGCATAAAATTGAAAACGAACAATACTAAAACTAATAATCCCTCCTGGGGCCAGTATTCTGGCAGCCCCTCGCTAGCAGCTCCCTCATGCACGCCGTCTTCCCAGTGCGGAGGCAGTACTCCGCCTCCTCCGCCTCGCAGCGCTTGACGTACCGATCTGCCTCTTGTTGGCGAACGCGCGTGGCCCATCTTGCCATTTCGTTGGGTGCCCACCAGCGCTCCTCGTCGGTGGCACGCTGGAGCTTATCGGCCCACCTCCACGCAGAGACGAGGCGCCCAACTCCTATGACCTTCCTTGCGAAGTACCCGTCTTCGTACACCTCCTCGGCACGATGACGCACCCGCCCCCAAAGCTCCGCTGCCTCCTTTTTCCAGGCGGCATCACGGGCCTCACAGGCCGCCTGGTACATGGCTTCCTCCTCCGCCATCTCCTTCTTGAACGCCACTTTCCTGGCTTTCTGAACCGGCGGCAACGACTTCCACAGACAAATATTGTACTGGCCCCAAAACCAATCCAAAGTTGGGGGGTCCAACGCAACCTCGTCAGGCGGCGCGTAGGGGTCCTCGTCACTGCTAATCGAGTGAGCGTCCTCGGGGGGCGACTCCTCGTCGGCGCGTGGGCAGATCGGTGGCGCCATGGCAGAGATTTGAGAGAGAGAGAGAGGCGAGTGAGGGGAGGATGTAGATGAGAATGCAGGCGAGACGACGTGAGGAAGGTAGTATTTATTGGCGGCCAGAATCTAGATCGACGGGGACACTACACACGCCGGTCGCCGGAATTTACGAGTATTGTAGTTTGAATTACAGACCATTCCCGCAGCAAAATCTGTGTGTGAACATAATAGCCAAAAATCCGTGTGTGAACATAATAGATGACGGTTTCCAATGCAGAACTGTGGTTGATGATCCCTACCACTCACCTACCAAACCTCGATCCACGAGATAGAGTGCCAATCGTGTGGGGGCGGTTGTCTTGCCAGATCTTTACATTTTCTTTTTTGAACAGCAAATATTTACATCGTCTGATGATTTTTTACCTCGCACACAAGTACACAAAAATATGATTTTTCAAACCATTATGGTTAGGCGTTGCATGTAGATGTAGTTCAAATTTGAATTACGGTCATTGAATGGTTAGAAAATCACTTAAATGTCTTTAAAAGGTCAAATGACCCCAGAAATTTCCCAAATTTTCACATGACAGTTGTATTAGTGCACATTAAACGTAGAAAATATTTGAAGGCAGTAAGAGGAAGCTATCTCCCGTTCGTCATCAAACATGCATTGTTCCCTCTCGGAACCAAGAACCTTCTAGTGAGTTGCTCCGGTTTGTGAGGGGTGTGTGTCCAAACTTTCGTCAAACAGGCCAATTTTTTACCACATCATCTTGGTGGCATGACATTAAATCAAGCAAGGTTTCATGTTTTTCTGATCATTTTTTAATTTTTTGGAATTAAAATGCCACGGCACTCCATGCATGTGCCCATTCCTTGAGACCAATATGTTTGAAAATTCCTTCTAATTTACTGCACATGGAATTAACTCGCACACAAGTACAGAAAAATATGATTTTTCAAACCGTTATGGTTAGCCGTTGCACGTAGATGTAGTTCAAATTTGAAATATGGTCATTAAATCACTTAAATGTCTTTAAAAGGTCAAATGACCCATGAAATTTTCAAAAATTTCACATGACAGTTGTATTAGTGCACGTTAGACATAGAAAAAAATTAAGGCCGTAAGAGGAAGCTATCTCCCGTTCGTCATCAAACATGCATTGTTCCCTCTCGGAACCACGAACATTCTAGTGAGTTGCTCCGGTTTGTGAGTGGTGTGTATCCAAAATTTCGTCAAACATGCCAATTTCTTTACCACATCATCTTGGTGCCATGACATTACATCAACCAAGGTTTCATGTTTTCTGATCATTTTTTTGGAATTAAAATGCCAGGTCACTCCATGCATACATATGCATGTGTCCATGTCGTGAGAGCAATATGTTTGAAAATTCCTTCTAATTTAGTGCACATGGAATTAACTCGCTCACAAGTACACAAATATGATTTTTCAAACCGTTTTGGTTAGGCGTTGCATGTAGATGTAGTTCAAATTTGAATTACGGTTATTAAATAGTTAGAAAAACACTTAAATGTCTTTAAAAGGTCAAATGACCCCTAGAACTTTCAAAAATTTCACATTACAGTTGTAGTAGTGCGTGTTAGATGTAGAAAAAAATGAAGACCGTAAGAGGAAGCTATCTCCCGCTCATCATCAAACATGCATTGTTCCCTATCGGAACCACGAACCTTCTAGTGAGTTGCTCCGATTTGTGAGGGGTGTGTGTCCAAGCTT